>NC_064308.1:23064549-23373616 GCF_023373825.1 Bactrocera dorsalis | reverse complement strand
ATCGGTGACTAGATCACCTTTGGGGGTCCTACAAGAGTATGCTCCGGTCTTGAAACCTTCTGTAACCCTCCGCATTTTTTCATAGAATTTTCGACCATTACCCCTGTCGATCAGCTTATCAAGCTTTTCATACTCACGCATTTCGGCCTCTTTCTTTTTCTTTCTGCAAATGCGTCTCGCTTCCCTCTTCAACTCTCGGTATCTATCCCAACCCGCACGTGTTGTGGTCGATCTTAACGTTGCGAGGTAGGCAGCCTGTTTTCTCTCCGCTGCGACACGGCACTCCTCGTCGTACCAGCTGTTCTTTTGCACTTTCCAAAAACCAATGGTTTCGGTTGCAGCTGTACGTAAGGAGTTTAAAATGCCGTCCCACGGTTCCCTTATACCGAGTTGTTGACGAGTGCTCTCAGAGAGCAGGAGTGCAAGCCGAGTGGAAAATCTTTCGACGTGTCTTCCATCTATCACAACATGATCGATCTGGTTGGTGGTTTTTCGATCCGGAGACAGCCAGGTAGCTTGATGTATCTTCTTATGCTGGAATCTAGTACTACAGATAACCATATTTCGGGCCCCGGCGAAGTCGATCAGCCTCAACCCATTTGGGGATGTTTCGTTGTGGAAACTGAATTTACCGACCGTAGTGCCAAAGATACCTTCTTTGCCCACCCTGGCGTTGAAGTCGCCAAGCACGATTTTGGCATCGTGGCGGGGGCATCTTTCATAAGTGCGCTCCAAGCACTCATAAAAAGCATCTTTGGTCACATCGTCCTTCTCTTCCGTCGGGGCGTGGGCGCAAATCAGCGATAAGTTGAAGAACCTCGCTTTGCTGCGGATTGTGGCTAGACGTTCATTCTCCGGAGTGAATGATAGTACTCGGCGACGGAGTCTCTCTCCCACCACGAATCCAACACCAAACTTGCGCTCCTTTATATGGCCACTGTAGTAAATGTCACAAGGACCTACTCGTCTCTGTCCTTGTCCCGTCCATCGCATTTCTTGGACGGCGGTGATGTCAGCCTTTATCTTTACGAGGACATCTACCAGCTGGGCAGCGGCACCTTCCCAACTGGACATTCCAGGTGCATGCCCTCAAATCATAGTCCTTATTTCTTTGTCATGGTCGTCATCAAAAGGGGGTCTCTCATCCGAGGCTGTTTACACTTTTTCATTGGGGGTGTTTTTTTACGAGCCGGGTCCCAAACCTAGCGCACATTCCTATACAGGGGATGTTTCGCCTTCTCACTTTAGCTCGCCTTCAAACGGATGTTCTTAGGCTACACAGAGGATACTACTTGGTCAAAGACCGGAAGTCGTGAGCTGCTTGAGTCACATGTAAAAGAATCGTTTCTGGTCACTCCCAAGTGAATGGCAATCAGAAAACTTTCTTCACTTGCGTGAACTTCTATACATGACTCCATCCTCCAACCAACCGACAACCAAAATACTAAAAATTGCCACGAGACACCATGTTGCTCAAAGGCACAAAAAGTTCAAACGCTGCACAGCGAAACACAAAGTGGACTAGTTACAGAACTAGTTACCACCATGCCAACTAAAGTTGAGTATAAAACAAACAGATACCTTAATTCACAATTAAGGAAATTTCAAAACTTAAAGGGACCTTCCCCCATAACTATTCGATCAAATAATGGCCGGTACGTCGTACGACAACCACCAGAGCCACAATTTTCCAATACCCCATGTTTAAAATGTATACTCGATACGTTGAGGAGCACTCACCACTCACTTGACGTGTTGATAGGCGAACGACAGGTGACGAAAAGTGTTAAAAGATGTCGACGTAGCGCAATGTAGCAGCGAAAGTCTTGTAGGAGAAAACCGATGTTCGGATTGCATGTGGATACTCGTATGCGACGAGTTTCTGACCCATTGTGTTGAGCGGTGTTGTATTATGAGTGTGGTGGCCGCTTGCTGGGTGATGATCTCAATTGTAGTGTGATGTAGAGTCATTAGCTGTGGTGAATTAAGCTGTCTTATTAGTGTGCGCCAGTTTTTTCGGGTAAAGTGGGTGGATGCTTAACTCATTTAAACACCCCACATAAAGGTAGAAAAAGCAAGGTCAGATTCCCTCTGACAACCTCATATAAAAACACAAATATATGTTCGTAACCTTTCGACCCGGCAGCATGGCTTTCGCCAATAATGATACAAAAGTCCTGCTTAAAAAATCTCAAACTATGTGGCGCGGTACTAAACGTCAAATTAATACATATTCAGTAAAACATAAAATATAACGAAATTGTATCAAACGGTCAAAAATCGACACTTTTCATAAATTTACAAAAATAAACAAAATCTCAAAAGGAAAAGATCCTCATACTCCCAATGCGATACAGTGACGCTTCTTACAGCTAATATTCTGCGCCCTCGACTACTCCACCAACAGTAAGCCGAATTAAATGTTTCTTGACTACTTACAAAACTAGGCAATATATTCGCCTAGGGGGCCCAGGATGTTTAAATGAGTTAAGAATCCACCCCCTCTACTCGGTAAAAGTGGCGTATCCTAATAACAGAGCTCAGTCCACCACAGCTGATGACACTAGAACAGAACTCACCTCATCAATACACATTCGCTGAGACACTGCGCCGCGCCCACACCGTTCAATACAATTCGTCACATACAATTCGATCATCAATTACGTTCTATACTATATATAATTGGATCCTCACCAGATTTCGTCTTAACCCGGTTCCTGTGAGCGATCAACTCGATTTAGCAACAATTTCACAGTGCGATTTAAATATATAGTATTTACAATTGTATTATATGTAAAAAATAAAACAAATTAAAGTGATTGGTACAACCAATAACCCGCGTACTTTCATTTTCTTCGCGGGTGTAAGTGGAATTTGAAAACCCAAATAAACTGCGGAATTAATCACCTTGATCTGAATCTATCAAATGTTCGCAGTCGAACCTGCACCTTCTCTATACTTTACGTTCTTTGGCTTGACGATACTGCCTGCTTCTCCTTTTGTTTTATACCTGAGATGGTATAGCTTTTGTGCTTGTTAACACTTTCTAACTTTATATTTAAAACTATTTCCGTGATGTCAGTAATAGGGGAAGCTTGAAATCGTGTGCAATACCTTATAAAGCTATCACTTTTCGTGATAAATTTCGAGATTATATGAACTTTTGATCTCTTTTGCTTTGTACCGTGCTTAGAGCGTGTAGCTTCTGCAGGTGTGCTTTGTCTATCGTCGTCAGCCATTTTTGAAAGAAATTGTAAGAAATTGACCTGATTTAGATTCTTTTGAATCTGTGCTCATTTAGAATAAATAAAAATTAAGAATTAAAATTTGATGAGATATATCTGATAAATACCGAAAACCGAAAACTCTTTTAAGTAAATAAGAGTTGTTATACCCGTAAATTTACTAAAATACTCACTATTGTATTTAAGTAGTTGCGATTTTATATTTATTTTTATATTTTTTCTATTACGGATTTATCCGTATGTCCTTGTATATAAGTACTCGTAAAGGCGTTATACGAAGTCAATAACCTTTGTGCATATACATACATACATATGTGCACGCTATGTGCGTATTGATGTGCATATGATACATAGGCTGCTATATATGTATATTTCTGGACTAGCAACACTAAGTGTTGCCAGGTGCAATCTGACATTTCCATCGGAAAGTTTGACATTTTTTAGCATAACATCACTCAGAACGTTTTGTCATTTAATCGTGAATTGTTTGATTTACAGGGAATTCAAAAATTCATCTCGGCAAAAAATGGAATTAACTCGTGAACATTTTCGTGCGATCCTTTTTCACAACTTTCGACGTGGATTATCACGACAAGAGTGCATCGATGAACTAAAATTTTTGTATGGCTATGAAGCACCATCCTATAGCACTGTGAAAAACTGGTACAACGAATTCAATCGTGGCCGACGGTCGCTCAAAGACGAATTCCGTGAAGGTCGTCCAAAAACAGCCGTTGTGCCAGAAAACATCGATGCCGTACGTGAACTGATAATGCAAGACCGTCATGTAACATAGCTTCAGATAGAGGCATGTCTATGCATTTCTCCCTCCAGCATACATTCGATATTGCATGAACACCTGGCCGTAAAAAAGGTTTGTTCTCGTTGGATCCCGCACAATTTGATAATCGCTCAAAAAAAGGCTCGTGTGGATTGATATAAAGAAATGCTGAAAAAATACGATCGCGGTGCTTCAAAAGACGTTTATAAGATCGTCACAGGTGACGAATCATGGATCTATGCGTATGAGCCCGAAACAAAATAGCAATCGATCGTGTGGGTCTTCCAAGACGAGCCAAATCCAACGAAAAAAAAACATTTTCGTTGATAAATATGCCTATTTTCATTATTAGGCCAGAAATATATATAGCAGCCCCCGTATGCTAAATTGGTTGGTATTTAATCCCGCTTGTTTTTGTAATATAAAGAACAAGGAGGTATTGTTAAATAATATTTGCCTATACGGGCTTAGAGTATGTACTATATAAGTATGTACTAATATATTTATCGTTAACAAAATTTTATTATTTATTTGTTTTTTTTCTGTTAAAATTCCTCACCGCTTATTGTTTATAATTAAGCTTTTATCGCAGCTTCTAATAATTTAAGATTTATTATTGTTTTTATGTTTTGGATATACCCCCTAAATCAGGGTACATACATATATAGCGTAGGCAAAAAAAATACCGAATATATGTATACAGTATGTATATCATATATACATATGTATATGTACTTATATTTGCGGGATCAGAATATAGCGAGAAAAGAAAATGAACAATGTGCGGGCCATTAGCCTTTGCACTTGCGGATTAGCAAGTATATGCTTCAATATATTAATATTAATATTAATTTGATTGTTTGTTTTTATGTGTTTGTAAGTACAAATTTATGTTTGTTGCATTTATGTATTTGATAAGTATGATTTGGGTAAGTGCATATGTAAATATCTATGTTTGATTTATTCTCGCTTGTACTAAAGGGTGATTTTTTAAGAGCTTGATAACTTTTTTTTTAAAAAAAACGCATAAAATTTGCAAAATCTCATCGGTTCTTTATTTGAAACGTTAGATTGGTTCATGACATTTACTTTTTGAAGATAATTTCATTTAAATGTTGACCGCGGCTGCGTCTTAGGTGGTCCATTCGGAAAGTCCAATTTTGGGCAACTTTTTCGAGCATTTCGGCCGGAATAGCCCGAATTTCTTCGGAAATGTTGTCTTCCAAAGCTGGAATAGTTGCTGGCTTATTTCTGTAGACTTTAGACTTGACGTAGCCCCACAAAAAATAGTCTAAAGGTGTTAAATCGCATGATCTTGGTGGCCAACTTACGGGTCCATTTCTTGAAATGAATTGTTGTCCGAAGTTTTCCCTCAAAATGGCCATAGAATCGCGAGCTGTGTGGCATGTAGCGCCATCTTGTTGAAACCACATGTCAACCAAGTTCAGTTCTTCCATTTTTGGCAACAAAAAGTTTGTTAGCATCGAACGATAGCGATCGCCATTCACCGTAACGTTGCGTCCAACAGCATCTTTGAAAAAATACGGTCCAATGATTCCACCAGCGTACAAACCACACCAAACAGTGCATTTTTCGGGATGCATGGGCAGTTCTTGAACGGCTTCTGGTTGCTCTTCACCCCAAATGCGGCAATTTTGCTTATTTACGTAGCCATTCAACCAGAAATGAGCCTCATCGCTGAACAAAACACGCGCGCGAAACACATTTCGAACCGAACACTGATTTTCGTAATAAAATTCAATGATTTGCAAGCGTTGCTCGTTAGTAAGTCTATTCATGATGAAATGTCAAAGCATACTGAGCATCTTTCTCTTTGACACCATGTCTGAAATCCCACGTGATCTGTCAAATACTAATGCATGAAAATCCTAACCTCAAAAAAATCACCCGTTATATATCGGTAATTTTGCTTTTTATGCCTCTATTTTATGCAATCCTGCTTACTGTTTGAAGAAACAGAAGGGGTATTGCTGGAAAGATTTGCAAGTAAATACTTGAATATAATTGGTTGGTTTTCTGTTGTAGTGGGTGTGTTTGTATACGCAAGGGTAAGGTTAGAAGGCAGTAAATGATTTCCTTTTGTATTTATAAAAATATATGGATGATATATTTTTTCAACTTTTTTTCGTTCCCGTTTAGAAATCGATTAAACGGATTATACGCATAGGTTTTATATTTGATAAAACCGTATGATATCATACATATTTACATATGTATGTTAATAAAAAATGGAAACGACATACTTTGTCTCGCCTCAAGGGAGTTTTAGGAGAAAAAAGTACATATATTTTTAGATAATTTCGGGGATATTATCTTCTGCTTGCGTTTCAGTTTCCTCTTGTGCTTAATGTTTGTGCAAATATCATTGAACATGCTTACTTATCAGTAAAGCCGAAATTCTACTAAATGGAAATATCTATTTATATATTAATATACATACATACATAAACAACTACATGCATTTAAATCAGTGATGCCCAAACGCACACTACCAAACTGTGTGCTTGTGCTGGAGTATGAGAGAGCTTGTTGCTACACCCAAAAAAAATACAAAACTTTAGTATTAATTAATATAAAAAAAAATTTGAAAGTGATTCGACAAATTTTACAAAATTGTGAAATTAATGAAATTCCTTATTAATTTTTTATCTATTACAAAAATAAAAACAATTCACGTGTCAAAAAGAAATTAAAATTCAAAAAAATTTTAAATATTGAATTTATGTTGAAGTTTTCACCTAAACGGCTGTATCAAAAAACTAAAAATCAATATTTTCATGGTTTTGAACCAACTTATCTAAATCTAGTTCGGAGCCGCAAAATTTTGTACGAAGTAAGTCTTCAGGGTGCCGATCGTTAATTTTATTTCTAGTATTTGATTTTATTAATTTCAAAGTGGAAAACGAAACTTCGCAACAATAAGTAGTTCCAAACATTGAAAAGAGTTTCCACATTTCGTTCTTTAATTTCGGATAAAAGTTGTCGTTCAGATTTTTCCAAAACTGTTGCCCTGTTTCACGACGCAACAATAAATCACGTTGCATCTTTTCTAATTCGGATTTTAAGTCTTAACTCACCCCAGAAGTATTACACCCAGTAGGGTCGTTATGAATTTCAATAATATGCTTAATTTTATAAAAGTCATGAAATCGGTTATGAAAATTAGTCTGCAATATATCAAGGATTGGTTGATATTCTTCAGCCTTGCATGGTTAGAATATTTTTCTACAACAAAGCGTGTTCTTCTTAGCTCTTCAGCGCGCACATACAAAATACATGCGTAGCAGTCAACAGTCGTTGACCAAGTGATTTTCAAATGCACATTAATTTTCCACAATGTATAGAGAGCGCTTGACTAATACGTGTGAGCGAATCTGTGAGAGAGCAATAAAGTCGGCCGCCCGCGGGCTAGGTAAAGCGCTTCACTGATTTAAATGCAATGTGCATCTAAAACAGTGGTCGGCATTTCTTAGCACAATTGTGCAAACTAACTTCACACGTACGCTTACGCTCTATCGTTCAGTCGTTGTCGAGCCAGCAACGAATTAACATCACGTAAGACTATAGCGCAAAACCAAATATACCCTGCGAGAAATATTTTATGTTTTAAATGCCTTTGGAGCCATGCAATGCCTTTTATGTTCCAAGTCTTTTAAAGATAATAGGGAATACATCCTTAAAAGATATTTTGTTAATTTTCAATATTTTATAATTTTGCTTATAAAATTTGCTTAATTTTAATTCCAATTTCTCACTGGGCTACTTTTTTTTCGTGCTCACCAACATAGTGACAGATCCTCTCATGCCGACCACTGATCTAAAACAGAGCCGCTCAAAATAATGCGCAATTTATTTACCAACGCATACAATCACACATTTGACATCTGCTAGCGTATTATTGTGTGCGCGCGCTTGCTTAGTACACTGAGTGAAATCGTGCTATTTGGTTATTTTGTTATTAAAAATTTAGAAAAAAATAAAAAATTATGGTTTTTGATTAAAAAAGCAATTAAGAACAACAATAATTTTAAGTTAATTTTTTTTAACTTTCCATGATTTTTTCCATATCGACTTCAAGATCGTAAGTTTTGATTCTCATTAAGTCCTCTGTATGCTTATTCGAAACTGAATTCCTGTATTTCGAGTGTATTTTGACGCTGGCAGAATTAGCGTCATAGCGTACATGCTTCGACTGCATTTGCTTGCCTATACTCCGAGTATAGGCAGGAAAAATTTTGAGCGGCTCTGATCTAAAACAGTGGTCGGCATTTCTTAGCACAATCGTGCAAACTAACTTCACACGTACGCTTACGCTCTATCGTTCAGTCGTTGTTGAGTCAGCAACGAATTAACATCACGCAAGACTATAGCGCAAAACCAAATATGCCCTGCGAGAAATATGTTATGATTCTAAATGCCTTTGATGCCATGCAACGCCTTTTATGTTCCAAGTCTTTTAAAGATAATAGGGAATATATCCTCAACAGACAATTAGTTAATTTTCATTATACTATTAATCTATATAAATAAAAATGAATCGCCAAAATGTATGTACGCGCATCACTTTCATACGACTGAACCAAATTTGATAATTCTTTTTTTAAAATGTTCGTTGAGGGTCAGGGATGGTTTATGCGGAGAAAAAAAATCTAATAATTGCCGGAAAACCCCAAAAACCAGCCGTTTTCTTTTTCCCATACAAACGAATGAATGTTTGTTTATTAGTAACGCTGAGAGAACGACTGAACCAATCTTTATGAAATTTTCAGAGAATGTTCTGTGGGGATCGGGGAAGGTTTAGAAATAAAAAAACCTGTATCCTTTTCGTGAGGAAAAGTCGGAAAATTGGATAATTCCAAAAAGTTAATTTTTTCCATACAAATTTTATTATTCAATTTTTTTATTTTATTTTTCAATTATTTAAATCTTTCAAATTTGGCGTTTGCTTCAAAATTTTTTGAAAATTATTCAGTGAAAATGTTATGTGTTTTTCACACAAAGTGATCAATTACAGATTGAAATTTGCCACGATGCAATGAAGAGGTCGCGTTAATATCGGTCGGCGTTCTTTTTGGCATCAACTTACATTAGCAGCCAAAGGCACATGAACGAGTACTCCCAGGATGCGATGACATACGTGCGGTATTATGGGTCGCGATCAATCAGAAAGCGATCGTCACGATGTCACAGCAAGACTTTTCAAGCAACAGCTTCGATGGACATTATCTTGAAGCAACGCATATATGGTGCTGTTAGATGCTAGATGTACTCTGTTGAGTGGCAAAAGAGAGGTTTGCCGCACGCACACATTCTTCTTTGGATGGTGGAAGGTGGTTACACCAGATCAAATTGATGAAATCATTCCATAATGCGGCAATTCTTGATGCAAAGAAAAATCCAGTATTATACGAAATGATGAAAACCAATAAGGTTCATGGACCTTGCGGACACCACAACCCCACTTTGGTTAATATGTCTGTCAATAAATACACGAAACAGTATCCACGTACTTTTCTTTCCGAAACACAAACTAGAAATGATGGATATCCACTCTGTTGGCGTCGCTCACCAGACGACGATGGCAATTATATTTAGCATTCAATTTAGAGGCGTGAGTATTGAAGTTGGCAACACATGGATCGTACCATATTCGCCACTGTTGTATAATTCACATTCAAAAGTCATGTCAATGTTGAGTACTGCAGTTTGGTGTAATGGATAAAATACGTTTGTAAGTACGTCGCCAATGGAAGCAACATGGCGGTTATTGGTCTTAAACGATACGGTCCATACGTGAACTGCAACTAAGCGCTTTGTAGGATATTTACTTTTGCAATTCATGAACGTTTTCCGACTGTTGTGCGTCTCGCAGTTAATTTGGAGAATGGTCAAAGAGTGTATTTCAACCCAGAGAATACAGTATAGCCAGTGGAAACATCGTCAGCAACAAAATTAACATTGACGAGTTTTTTCACAAATTGCATCAGTGATTCGTTTGTGAGAACATTGCTCTATTTGGAAATGCCTTGATATTATGCATGGAATGCATCGTCGAATAGTTACGCAGAAAGCAAGGTCAACCAGTAGATTGACATCCAGGTGTCTTATCAACTAATGCATTGGGGCGAATTTACACAATCCACCCGAAAAACGACGATTGTTCCTACCTTCGGTTGCTATTGATTAATGTACGCAGTTCAACTTTATTTGAGTCATTGCTTACTGTGAATGGTTCGATGTGTGCAAGTTTTGAAGAAGTAAGCCAAAAATTCCAATCGCTGGAAAATGATAATCACTGGAATGCAAATGAAGTTCGCACACTTTTCGCGATAATCACTTCGGCATATCAGCCTTCAAATCCACGTCTATTATGGGATACGAACAAAAATGACATTGCCGAAGACATTTTACATCGTTTTCGCATAAAATTGGAAATGACCGGTTGATACTTCCGGTGGTTCGATATCAATTCCATCTTCCCTTTATCAATTCACGAAAGATGAACTCATCACAAATGTTCGGACATTGGCCAAATTATCGTAACTACGATTCCTTAAGTGCACGCGCAATGTTAGCTGCCAAAAATGCCGATGTTGTTGACTTCAAGTGGAAGATTCAAAGTCAAATTCCGGGAGACTTGCGCTCATACAAATCGATCGATTGTCTTGACTATGAAGACGACGCCGTGAATTATCCAGTGATATTCCTAAATTCCTTGGACAGGCTTGGTATACCACCGCATCATTTATGTCTCAAAGTAGGATCCGTCGTTATTATGTTTCCCAATCTTCATGCGCCGAAACTGTGTAATGGAAACCGACTGATTGTGACGCACCTATCGAATACAAAAGGACAGAATGCTTGATCCTATGAATTCCTTTGAGTACTAACGATATGCCATTTTCTCAGAAACGTATTCTGTTCCCGTTGAGATGACAGCCAACAGGACCTAAAGATAGTCGTATAGTGTGAGGCATAAATTTGGAAATGCTATGTTTTTTACACGGCCGTAGCGTGCTCACGAGTTGGAAAACCATCTTTTCTGTACACCGGAACAGAAACCGAAAAATGTTGTTTATACAGCTGCGTTACAAAAAAATAAATGAAATGATACATTTAACTTTCTTTTCATTTCAAACTATATAATTTCACGCAGGACAACGGCTGCGGGGTCAGCTAGTTAATAATAAAAATTGCTTAATTTTAATTCCAATTTCTTACTGGGCAACTTTATTTTCGTGCTCACCAACACAGTGACAAATCCTCTCATGCCGACCACTGATCTAAAAATAATAAATATACATGGGACAGAAGTCATACATTTTCAGAAGAGATAACATCACACACACACACATGTGTATTAAATTGTACACTTCAAAACAACCCCATGTCAAGCAGCAATAAACAATATGCTGCATTACATATAAACATACACACATACACATATATTTAGTTATTTAAGATAGTTCTAAAATTTGTATATAAGTAAGGAAATACTACGTAAAAAAAAATAAGAATGAATAAGTTCTCCCTAAATAAAGGTCTTGCATTGCCCCCCACCAGAGGTAAGGATTATAAGAAACTATATTGAGGTATTAACAATGTTGTTCTACTCCTATGTGTTAAATGTTCCTTTCCTAATTTCCTCCTTTGTTTAGTGTCCTCTTGCTCCCGTTTCCTCCTTTGTAGAGTATGTACATTAGAGTGTGCCATTCTGAGGCAACCTTTTTTTTCAACTGATAAACAGGCTCAAAACTTTCGAAAATGTGTAAAAAAAAATCACTCAAAAGATGAGCTCAATAACACACCCTAATGTACATATGTATGCTGTAATTTTCTTCTAATTATATTGCGCCCGATTCATATTACAATTTTTGTTATTTTTATTGTTAGACCGCGCCCGATTTATGCTTTACACTTTGTTTAATATTATTATTAAATACTAGTCACAGCACTGGATAACTTTAGTAAATTTTGTAAACTTAGTAAATTTTTATTATTTTTCTAAAATTTGGTTCCTTTATTTTATTATTTAATTTTTTCACAGAAGTTATTTATAATCTATTTTTATTATATTTGCTTTGTTTTATATGTGGTAGTAGTAATTTATGTTTGTAAATTTTTTTTTTATTTTTTAATTATATATGTTTACTTATGTTTTTTGCACAGCACTTTTATTTGTTTATATTGTTATCTTTTTTTCATATATATGCACTTTTTGTACCACAGTGTATTATACTTTCATATACATATATATGTGTATATCAGAGACCTGCATTGAGTATGATCGATCCGGTTTGATCAGCCTCGCTAAAAATGGTCACAACTCAGCACAGTGGTTCGCTACAAAATTGTTCGATCGAGTTTCGTGCTCAAAACGAAGGAGTTCGATCAGTTGATTGGATTGCTCTGCTTACTGATTGAAACTGATTGGTTGGTTCCGGTATGATGATTGGAAATAATTGTACAGAAAAAGACGATCAAGTCCAACGATGCACGAAAACTCAGACATCGATCAAGTTGCGTTTGAATTGATTGTGATTAGACCAATCAGATCGAGAATTGCCCTGCGAATATGTATATACATACATAGTTTGTATGTACATATTTGTGTGTTTTAACGGAAACAAGTTGCGATGCATAAAATTAACCAAAACATTTCTGCATATATTTCTTCATTTTTAACGCTTAAAACTAAAATTGAATTAATGCTTAAAATTAATAAATTGAAACAATGGTAATGCTTAGGGAACACAAATTTCTAATTTTAATCACTTCTTCATTGAGATCGACAAAAACTTAAAATTAAAAAAAGGTTTATTTTTTGGTTTCAATCTTAATCGCTAAAACTTTTATAAAATGAATTTAAAAAAAATAAGCTTTCAACTGAACATGGTCCGAGCCTATTTTTATTTTTCAGTTATAATATTTCAAGCTAAAGAAAAAGAACGCTCAGCGACTGCGCTGCTGGCAGGAACCAACCGGTATGATCAAACGGTATGATTGTGATCGATCGGAATGCAAGCAGCATTCTCGAACATTCTTTGCTGCTCACACAAGGCTTTCGATCGAGAAAAATCATGACGAAACAAGCAACAATGATTGAAACTGATCATTCATTTTTGTTGAAGCAAAGTTTTTTATTTTTTGATCACTGCCCTTGCTGCTATTTAAAATCGGGTTTTGTCACATATGTATGTTCTTTCTTCTTTGTTGTTTTTTTGGTTTTGTCACTTATTATTACTTTTTTGGTTTTTATTACCGCACTTTCTCATACGTTAAGATTTTTATTATTTTTTTTTCAAATCTTGCCTAAATTGAAAAACTTTAAATATATATAAGGCGGATAGCGAAAGGGAACCGGGATGCTGCGATGCTGCGAAAAGCGGAGATGTTGGTTGATCGACGTCGTAACGAACAAAAGTGCGCGAGATTCTTTCTCTTTTCCTTTTGTTCTAATTAGAATGTAAAATGTCATCATGTTTTGGTGCATGTGCGTGTGTGTGTGTTAGTGTGTAATGTTCTTTCGCTTGATGAGGTGAATGCGTGCTTTTGATTCGGTTTGGTGAACTGATGTAAATCTGATGCGACGTCGCTACTCATTTAGCTACTAATCTTATATCACTACATACATACCACCCCAAACACCCCAATGGTATATATCCATCTCTTATGGATATCCCACAAAACATTTTTTTGTTATTTTCTACTTACGACAAATAATGGCTAATTTTCGAAGCGATTTTAACCAATACAGCATTAATCCTTATCCAATTAAATATCTTAAATACATTGTTGATTCAATATAGATATATATGGCCTTTTACAGCGTATGAATATGAATGAATACTTTCGAAGATATTACAGATTTAAAAATTGCGGGACGTAGCGTTTGCGGTGGTAGCGACCGGCTGGGGCGGCGGGAGTGTGCCTATAAATAGCGCGTGGGAGCACTTTGAATTTAGAAGCAATCGGACGCGTTTATTATCGGAGCTCTTTAGCGAGGAATATTTAAATTTTAAACGATGAATGTATATGCGTACAATTTCAAACAGATCCTTCCTCAAAAATAATAAAATTGCTAAATATTGGGAATGGTAGATCCCAAAAGACTAATGCCATAACCTTGCCAGCCGACTTTTTCGACTTTTCACGCTTGAACCAGTCATAATGTGCAGTCCACTAGGCTGACTGTCGATTGGACTCCAGTGTGAAATGATAGAGCTATGTTTCTCTTGTCACACACCGACGCAAAAACTCGGTTCGATTACGATTAAAGAGCACTCACTCTTGGATTATGAACTTGCGAGGCACACATTTTGCACAGAGCTTTCGCCACTTTAGGGCGTTATTGTCCTCCGTGCTCATTTCGCCTTTTTCCAACTTAGAAAATATCTTTTCAACAGTGGACTTCCCTGAGTCCAAATTCAACAGTATTTTCCTCCAAAAAGCGACGCTTTATTAACACACGTAATGCTTTATGATCCATTGTTTTGTAAACTAACACAAGTTGTTTCGCAAAAATGCTATATCTCATTAACTAATAGTTTTAATCTAATTAATAGAAATCATATAAATCGTAGTAGTAGAATTGTCTATGTGTCAGCCACACTAAAGCGTGGACGGGTACTCTAGGATGGTTTGTATAAAAAAATTTAGAAAATGTTCATTTTTAACCGACTTACGAACGTAAATTAAAAACAAAAACTAATTGCTTACTTATAACAAATAATGTTAAATTTAGACAGGGAATGTTATTTAACGTTTACCTAAGCTGCAACTCACTGATAAGAACGAATTAAAGCGTGAATAACAACAAACAACAGAAAAATTTTTTTTTTGGATGTGCCAAGGCACTGGTAAGACGTTTCTTGTAAATTTAAGACTTGCTAAATCAGGAATTGCTGGAACTCTTCTAAGGAATGGAAAATTGCTCATTCATCTTTTAAACTTCCATTATCCATAAATCTTGAACAACAATCAATATGTTCTATCCGCAAAAATGCGACTCTTGGTTAACTATCGCAAGACGATTCATTGATTATATGGGATGAGTGCACCATGAACCATAAAGCACAAATAGAGGCCATGGTCAGAACATTAAAATACCTTAGAAACTCTTCTGCTCTTATGGGTGAGATTACTTTTGTATTTGCAGGAGATTTCCGGCAGACTCTTCCCGTCATTAACAGAGATACACGAGCAGATATCATCAAAGCATGCTTAATATCGTCGTCCTTATGGGCTTGAAAATATAAAATTACGGGCAAATATGAGAGCTCATCTTAAGGGAATCACTGATGGTGATTTTCCACAGCAACTGCTTAAACTTGGGGAAGCAATTTTTCCCACTCCAAATTTAAACGGTAATTGTAATATTCTTCTGGATGAGTCTCTAGGCCAAATACCTGTAGTAAATAGTTCAGAAATTTTAATAGATGCAGTATACATCGAGAATTTGCACGAAAAGGAATTTGATTGGTTGTGTTCCAGGGCAATAGTGGAATGATAGTGTTAACGAAATAAACGATCTAATTATTCAAAATGTTCCCGGAGAAATGCAACCGGACGTGGCTGCTTATTAAGGAATTGAAGGACAATTTAATTGTAGCAACCATTATCACCGGCTCAGCATCTGGTCAACTAGCTCATATACCGAGGATTCCGATGATCTTAAGTGATCTGCCAATGCCATTTAAACGGTTTCAATTTCCGTTGAAAACATTTTTCGTTCAAACTATAAATAAGTCCCAAGGCCAAATATTAAACATTAAAACGAGAAAGTTTGTGCGAGAGAGTGTGCATAAAATTATATCTTTTGAAGTTATTGTTTAATACCCGTGTGAAGCTATACGTTTGCAATTGCTGTGTTGTTATTTTTTTTTTTTTGAAGTTTGTAAATATCCAAATTTGAATTTTGAATACATGTTTATGATTTTAAATTTTTATTTTATATATGAATTGTTTGGACTTTTAACATAATAATCTTAACACATTAGGGATATTCTCTTGCTCTTGCAATACCCTTGCACGGTGCAAGAATTGCATATATTTCCTCTTGGTGCACCGGCACAACAACAAACACACGCAGAAAGTTATTTGCAATGGCTGTATAACATGTCAGACCAAAACTATGTAAAGCGTGCAATGTCACGCAAAAATATAATTGCAACCCTGTTTTAGCTGTCATTTTACATAAAGGCATGTTACGTCGTTAAATTGTTGAGGAAGGTAAGTTTTAAATAGATTTTATAATTTTTATTTAAATTATAAAGATCTGTTACAGTTTTTTGTTAAAAATGTATGCAGAAGGTGCGCCAATTCACAATAGCCACGCCTAATAGTCATTCACAATAAATTGACCGAATCAGCCGTTCATATATCACTAGATTCTGCAATGAGTGCCCTCGTGCCCTATTGTGATAAGTGAGATGAACACAATGTGAATTTTACCAAAATAAGTTCTGTAGTTTAAGAGTTTAGCCCCGACAAACAGTTGCGTCTGTTACGTCTCGTTATACCACGAGAACAGAATAAAACTTCTATGTCCGTCTCCTGGTTCTAAGCTATCCACGCACCAAAATCTGTTGTCCCATTATTGAGTATAAATAGTCTAACAAAAACGACTTTATTTTATATGTATACATGGATTAAATTGACAAATTGTGTAAAACTTTCTCATAAGTGTTCCTTTACTTATACGTTTTGACTACAAAAAGCAAAATATGACTACAAATTTAATAACTAATGTAATATGCATGATAGATGTATGTTGCCTATGGTATTTCCGAATAGCCTTTGCATTATATTACTACTGTGAAATTTGCGTCCTTTCGATAAATTGCCGACATCGGTCAGTTTTCATACCCTGAACAGGGTATAATTACTTTACCAAGAAGTGTGTAACACCCAGAAGGAATCGTTGATGATATATAAATGATTATCGTAATGAGCTTAGTTAATTTAGCCAAATCCGTCTGTCTGCATATACGAACTAGTCCCAGAGATTTTGATCTGAAATTTTGCACACGTCCACTGTCGTTATCGAACCGCTATAAAATATAGCTGTCATACGAATTAAACGATCAAAATAAAGTTTTTGTATGGAACACCTTTATATTTAACTAGATATCTCCAAAATATTTGAGGTAAATTATTAAATGCAATAATACGAGTACAATCTGCGAATAACTTTTTTAGATCGGACCACTGTAGCACATAGTTATGTATGTACATGATTGTTTTTTATTAGTGAAGTGTACTCTAGCTTCGGTACAGCTGAAGCAAAATTTGTTTCTGGTTAAAATTATTTTCAACTGTTTTTAATAATATTGGATTAATACTAATGAAACTATAATAATGAACTTCTAACCGTAAAAAAATATATATTTTTTTTATATCCAACTCCTCTTAATATTTCAAAGAAACTCGCGCTTGTTTTAACTTTTTTTTATACAGCTCAATAACAACAAACAAAACAAATTACTCTATAAACTACATGTTTATATAAAAAAATTATAACAATAGTTTTCAAAATATATTGATACACTACTAAGTAAACTTCATTTATTTTCCATACAATAAAGAATGGCAGTGGACCTGGTGATATTGGCATACGGGGTAGCGGGCACCCGGGAGACAATCCATTCTACAGTAACATTGACAGCATGCCAGATATACGTCCTCGTCGGAAATCCATTCCACTCGTTTCAGAGCTTGTAAGTAGTATGTTTTTGCATTTAAATCATCTATACATAATAACTTCATTATATTATGCTTATACAAGTATATTAATATATGTATGTATGTACATAACATTACAGTTGTACAAATACTAAAAACGTATGTGTGATACATATAAATATCTTTGTGCTGTGTTTTTACGTTCATATACAGACCTACTCACCTATGTAGACGAGAAATAAAAAATAATTTGTTTGGCACGTACATGTTTTTTAAATAAATAAATGAACACATACATACATATATACTCTAGGGTGGGTAAAAAAACGATGGTGTTTTTCGCTTCGTTCTCTGAAAAATTGGTGGATAGACAACTCTGAGAAAAGCTCTCCAGGTACGACCTCTAAATTGTATTGTTTTAGTTTTAATAATAAAATAATATAATAAATAAACGTTGTTCTTACGTATATCTTTCTATGATGAGATTGTAAATATTATTGGATGACCCGATATATAGGGTTGTATATACATACATAAATGTGCAGGATGACGAGACGAGTTGAAAATCGACTGACTGTCTGTCCGTCCGGAAAAAGGTGACCAGTTCGTAGATGAACATAATTAGACCACTGTCATACCCACAAAACGCCATCAAGAGAAAATCTATAAAAAGTCATAACTAAACAGTAGATTAAAAATAACATAACACAAAAATAACACTTAAAATAAAAAAAAATCTATTTGTGGTAAATGTGGTAAATATCCAAATTTGGTCAGGACAAATCACTTGATCACCCCAATCGACACTGTAAAAATTGATGAAATCGGATATCGGATCCATCAAAAGCTACTAGAAGTGCGATAAATCAATAAGTAAATACTTCAGCGTCCAAAATGCTGTGATAAGACTTAATAAGATCAGAGGCAAAAATTTTCTTTTAACTAATAAAAATTCGTTTTCGACTGTTTTTGAAGAGCAATTTCCTATAGAATAAAAAACGAATATTTTTTTGATTAGTTCGAAGCGAGATACATTTTTTTCTATTTAATACTAAGAAAAAAAAGAAGACCGATAAGAGCTCATACTTGGAGAGTACCAAGTGAAAAAAACATTTGGAGTTTTTGACCCATCCTAATAAAAAAAGTATGTATTTGCATACATGTACACTCAGCTAGAATAAGAACTTCAAGTGTCCAATTTATTTTTCGAATTCATAACAAATTGTTTATTTACGTTACCATTACATTGAACATAGCTAAATTTATTTTATTTCGATATTTTTGAAACAATAGTTTGCAATTGGCCAGTGACTTCAGTCAGTGTTCCGGCCAGTAAACCTACCACATATTGTCACTCAAACAAGGGTTCACATGTTTGCAATGTGGTTTCGTTGGACTGCATTTAAACTAAACTAAAAAGGAAACTGGTAGGCAACTTTAATGATTCTAGTTTCCTCTGAACAGATCCATATAAGTTTCTTGTATTATTATATCTTATTATTATACTGAAGTATACGTGAATAATACAATGAAATCACGTGAACACTTTTTCGTGTTTATTAACGGGTGGGCCATACAAAATTTTAAATTTAAAAAGTCAATAAAAAAAACAGCTTGATATTTTTCAAAGGTCTAACATTTATTTAAAAGGTTGTTTTATGAAATTTATTTGTGGAAAACAATTTCGGACAAATGACCACCACGACTGAGTTTACAGTAGCTTATCCGATCTACCCAATTTTGGAGTACTTTCTCGATGGTTTCAGGCCTTATGGCAGCTACAGCAGCTTGAATCTTATACTTTAGATCTTGGATTGTTTCTGGATGGTTGGCGTAACATTTATCTTTAACAGCTCCCCACAGAAAATAGTCCAACGGAGTTAAATCGCAGCTTCTGGGAGGCCAATTCACATCACCTCTTTTGCTGATTATGCGATTTTCGAAGATAGGGCGTAAAAGATTGAGTGTAGCGTTTGCTGTATGGCACCTGTGCCCCAAATGCGACAATTCTGCTTGTTAACGTAACTATCGAGGTGGAAATGAACCTCGTCCGAAAAGATGATTTTTCGGTAAAATTGACCATCCTCGGTCAAACGATCTTCTGCCCAATATTTCCCAGTTTTCTTCTAGTGAATAGCGACCCATTTCGTAAATTTTAGACTTTTTACTGAATATCTGTCACTTTCCGAATGGTATTTGACGTTTCCAATGTCGAAATATAGATAATTAAAATTTAAAACGTTAGATGGTCCACCCGTTATAAACAGTCCTATTTTTAATTTCAATATCCCGGCCTGAATACGACGTGGCATACTGTCAACAACAGTTTTGGACATTTTTGGTTTGATAGCATTTTATGCAGATCACACTTTTGACCATAAATCATCCAAGTTTCCATAATCCCTTGCAATTCCTCTTTTCAGAACACCCCAGAGATGTTCAATAGGATTAAGGTCGGGAGATTCTGGAGACCAAAAAATCACTTTATACCCGCTGTCACGCAGCCATTTAGTGGTAACTTTAGCAATATCTTTGGGGCCGATATTTTGTTGGAATACCAAGCCCTCCTTATGTAAACTAAACTTATTCGGCTCAAAATGTCAATATAATATTGGGACTACCACTTTGTCAAGGAATCCAACACCTTGGGTCATCATGACATCATTATGGAACCACCACCGGACTTAAGAGATGGTTTAACATGGTGATCCTAATTCTGCAACCGGGTTGTTTCCATAACCATTAACAGCCGTTAGACCCCCTAACGATTTATTTTGGATTCATCTGACCGAATTACATTCGCCCATTTCTTTTCGGTCCAATTCGCATGTTACTTAACAAACCGCAGTTGTTTGTGTCTGCCAGTAAACAGTGGATCTTTTTCTTTTGCTTTTCATTTTAAACTTTTGTTTTTCATTTTATCTGCAGATCTTAAAGTATTCCGTACAGTGTCAACAGAAACATTAATACTATGGTTCTCAATTCACTACTTATGTATTATATACTTATGTATATTGTTTTAAACTCCTCAAATATCTCAAAAGGAAGCACTGCCTTAATTAACAAATACAATCAGCCGTGTTATTGTATACGTTGGCCGCTGGTCTCACTGACATATTCAGTTGTGAATCAATTCCACGATATCTTTTATCTTTTTTTAAAAGTTGACGAATTTGCCGATTTACATTTTTTGGCAAAGGATAGGTAATTTAAAACATCTTCATGAAAAACAAATTTTTGCATTGGGAATGAAAAAAATGTAAGTTTAGCACTCAGATTTAATATACAAAAAATAAATACATATTTATCACGCTAGAAATATTTCAATTGTTATTGCTTCATACCTATTTTCTTGCACTCACGTGTTTTGCTGCTCAAATAGAGAACAATGATAATGTTGTAAAACCATGTGAACACTTGTTTGAGTAACTGTATGTAGGATATACATATTATACTAAAATTAGGAACATTTCCGATATGAACGTCGTATGAAATCATACTTGTCAGAAAAAATTAAGTTCTACAAAATTATGCTACACTCCTATGCAAGAGTTAAATTAACATTAGTTCATTGAAAGCAAACGGTTAACAGCTGTCTTTGAATTGCCGTTTTGCTCGTCGTTATCTTTGCGGGCTGCTCTCTTGCCAAAGAATTACGTGTTTAAGCCAACAAAGTTATCGAGTTGAATTCGTACGATAGAGTACGGGTATCCCTTTTCAACGAGAAAATATGAGTTCTCCGCCAAAGAAAGAATCGCAACATAGCTGCGTATGCTTCAGAAGCCATGTTAGCGTAGGATTCGGCCACAAGTGCTGTCAGTTTTTTTGAACATTTGGTTTGGTTTGTTCGGTTCACTACTCTCTATTGCTTGGCGAATCGAAGGCAGCTATTGGAAATGCGCGAATGACTACATACATATATGTATGTATTCACTAATGCACATATTTTTCTGTTATAAACATGAACGTTAAGACAGTCCAAAAGCCATACACATACATACATCCATGTAGTTTTAAAAATATGCGTGTTTATGTTTGCTTATTCAAAGTATGTACTCGTAAAGTACAAATAATAAGAAAAAGGTTTTGTGTTTCTATATAGTTAGTGCTTCTATATAGATTCTGTTTATTTGTTTCAAAATATTCTACTTCACTTTTAAACGTCTATACATACAAATTTAAGCCTAAAACTCCGTTAAATCGTAATATAATATATTCAATTTATATCTTTATTGTTTTCGATAAATACATTTGTACCTGTACAATCCATATTTGTTAATTACTTCATTTAAATAAGATTTTATTTCTTTAATATCATTATTAATTTTTTTTGTATGGGTCCAGTAATAAAATAATATTCTCGTAAGCAAATATGAGTTGTAATTTTAGTATTAATCCACAAATATTTCTTGCTTGCATTTTCTACTTTTAAATCAATGTTTATGAAAAAACAACTAAAACAAAAAAATTAAAATAAAACCGAAATAAATCGCCAATATAATATCAATATGCTGTATTTGCAAATGTGGATCAAAAGGTGCTCAAGGTATATGAAATAATTCTATTAATATAATAATTCATATATATAATTTGAAGAAAGTGATTGGTTTTATTTTCTTGACAAAACTATTCATTGCTATATAGTAGCGTTAATTAGTACATTTACAACAAAAAAAACTTGTTAAAATTACTCTAATTAATTACACAGTTTGCACAATACTTCTGTTTAATGGTTAAATTTTCTACTTGCTAGCACTTGAATGAATGACATACAAACAAATTAAGTAGTAACGATAACGTTTTTTTTATTTCTGTCCGATGCCAAAGTGTTATAGAATTTGTTTTGATTTTGTTTTAATGATAACTTTTTTTCTGTCAAACACACAGCATTTCTGTTTTTTATATGCCTTTATATGAAACAGGCTGTATCATTTGTATATAAATATGCGATTTATTCCGATGTTAAATTATGGGTTCAAAAGTTGTTCATATTAGGAATGTTAGGAAGTTAAATATAAAAAGTGTCCGGCTTAAAAATTACATTGCAATAATTAGAATTCATTAGAGTTTGAATAACCGCCAAGTTATCTTTCGTTTGCCCCTTTATTGAGAACTGATAGAAACTTTCTAAATTTCAATAATTATTTGAATAAAAATGTCAAAAATCCAGAACTTGTGAAGATTATCACCAATTAAATTAAAATTTGGAAATGTTCTTAAAATCTGTGGAATATGTTGCGAAAGTATAAAAACATTCGCAATACACGCTGTTTGGAAATGATCACAATATTTTGAACTCCATCCGATTTTATTACCCTGAACAAGGTACATATATTGAGTTTTACCACGATGATTGTAACATAAAAAAGAAACGTCGGTTATTATATATAATAGTTTTGTTCACCTAAAGGTTGTTTGTATTTCTTAATTTGAGTAAACATTGAGATATCTGGACGAAACTTGCTACAAATGTTCGTTGGCATGTAAAGGCGTTTTATTAAGTGTCATAACTGAGCACCAAATTAAGATACAAAATAATTTGGTACAGGAGATTGCAATGGCGAGAAACACCTGTGGGCTAAGCTATTTTTACAAGTGAGCGTAGCTCCGCCCTTTAAATGAGTAAATGTATATATCTTTTAAGAAGCAAAAGCTAACTCAACCAAACTTGCTAAAAAGAAGTTATAGTAATTAGCACCTCTTCGTATACTGTGAAAACAGCTGAGACTGGATGATAACTACAGGGTCGAAGCACTCGAAGTGTAACCAATTAAAAAAACATAAATTCGGGTGTGTGAAAATAATCATAAATTCAGGACCAATTCACTTTTGCTCGATATGACCGCCTTTTGCCTTAACTATGGCCTTGAGACGGGCAAAAAACGAATCGCAAGCTGCTCGAATGTGACTTGCCGGTATTTTGGCCCACTCACGGACAATGGCTTTCTTCAGCATCTCGAGATTGATGTATTTTTTACTTCGAACCTTGCTCTCCAAAATGGCCCAGAGAGAATCCATTGGATTCGCATCTGGTGAATTCGAGAGCCATTGTGTGGTCGTAATGAAGTTCGGAACGTTGTTTTTCAGCCATTCTTGGTTCACTCACGCTTTGTGAGAAGGTGCTGAGTCTTGTGCGACCGAAATGTTTGTTTACCCACGGCTTCAAAGCAGCCTCTAGAACACTTTCCCGATAATATGTCGCATTTACTTTGACGCCAGGCTCGATGAAAACAATTGGAGAGCGCCCATCTGCGGTGACAGCGGCCCAAACTATTATTTGTGGCGGGTGCAGCCGATGACTTAGATTCTCGTATGAACATTCGGTCAAGTAAACCCTATCATTTTGAGAGTTTGCGAATTGCTCAATTGGAAAAATTTTTTCGACAGAAAACACAATGTTCGAAATTTGACCGCTTTCGGCTAAGCGAATCAACTGCTTCGCTCTCCCAAGTCTTACTTGTTGCTGCTTCGGTGTGAGATCATGGGCCTTTTGGAACTTGTAAGGCTTGATCTTGAGCTCACTTTTCAATATGCGTCGGATGCTGCGGTCGGATATTTTCAGTTCTTTAGCCATTTCATTGGCACTTCGTCGTGGATTTCGCTCAAGTCGCTTCTTCACTTTCCGAACCATCTCACGTGACGTTGTAGTCTTTTGGTGACCACCTCCATGGCGTTTTGCGATGCTACCAGTATCATTGTAATGAGTGATGGTGCGATAAACTAAAACTTTATTCACAATTCCATCGCTGATCACTTTTTTTGCGTTCACTTTTGACAAAACGCTTTTGTACACTTGTGACCAATACTCCGATCTGTCCCTCAGCTGATTCCAGTGCAACAGCTGCGCGAACGGTGTGAAGTTGGTTACACTTCGAGTGCCGGACCCTATACGCTCATTCCCCGGTTATGTTAAAAATTATTAAAAGTGCGATGATTCACTGAGTAAGTGCGCCCCAAACTTTAAATTTCAAAACCAAGATGCTGGCGGAGGGCTTTATGGGAGCCGGTGTATAAATGTTTCAATTAGCGTATCATTGCCCTCTTTTCGGTGAAATCCTATAACCCAGGTACTACTACCAAATTAGATGTGTACGATTATCCAAACATTCAAAAAACGAAAATTAGTTTTTGAACACCTCGTATAGCTGCCATATAAACTGACTGATCAAAGTCAAGTTATAAATCTATATGGTTTTATTTGACAAGATATTTTCACTAAATTCGGCATCGATTATTTTTGAAGATAACGCTGCAATCTTCGAATTGCATAGTACCACCATAGCCATGTAAACAGGTAAAGAGATGACGCATATGACGAATATTTCAGCTGAAATTAAACTAAACGTCCATCTGGCACTCTAAGGGCCTGAATGGTTTTATAGCTTCGGTGCAGCCGAATACCATTTTTATAGCTTTTGTGTTAAATGCAATATTGAAAATTATGGAGAACAAATTCTGATATTACAGAATTTTCATTAAGACATACAACAATCAATGTTTGCTTTTTCCGTATCCACATGGAAATGTATTTTTAGTTTGGCTTAACTATAAAATGATTGTAATGATAATATTGGGTAATCGAAAAAGTCTTTTCGAACGGTTTTGAACCATTTAAAAAAGGCTGGCTACCACAATAAGCTCAATGTTTGGGTACCACATGAATTGTCTGTGAACATTTTAATGCACGGAATTAACATCTGCGATTCTTTGCTGAAACAAAATGAAATTGAACCATTTCTGAAGCGAATGATAACAGGAGACGAAAAGTGGATCAAATACGACAATAATGTGTGAAAAAGATCATGGTCCAAGCGTAGTGAAACTTAACAAATGCTGAGTTGTGATTGAAAAGGAATCATTCACTATGAGCAAGACAACTCTTTGATGACTCGGCAAAAACTAGGAGAGCTTGGCTGGGAACCACCATATAGCCCTGACCATGCACCATCGGACTACCATTTGTTTCAGTCAATGCAGAACTCCCTTAATGGAGTAAAGTTGGCTTCAAGAGAAGCATATGCAAATTACTTATCGAAGTTTTTCGTCGAGAAACCAGGAAAGTGTTACACTGATGGAATAATGTCTCTAGCTGAAAAATGGCAAATGGTACAAATTTGGTTCATTAAAGTTCATTTTAAATATAAAAAAAAAATAAGTTGAAGTTTGATTAGACATGCGAAGAGACTTTTTCGACTAAAATAGTTGTAGTAGGTAACTCTTTATTTTCATCTAAACTTATATTAGATACCTTTCATACTCTCGCAACAAGTTATTTAAAGTTCTAAACGTAGTTGATAATCCAAAGAACTATTCGAGGTAGATTTACTGCCGTGTATGTATGCAGAAATAGAACAGGATGAAACGAATTGATACCCGGATCTCGCTCCGTTCGTTTGTTCGTACAGCAGCATGGGCGAGCTTGTAAAATACTTGTATGAAATTAATTGTTTCCCAACCACAATGTAGTTTGGTGCTGAAAATGGTTCGATATAACGATTTGAACTGTTGTAGTTGACCTCAAACAATATTGGTACGTACATCGGTCGTACAATGCCTAGCACGATCTTGAAAATTAATATTTGTGAAGAAAGGAGGTCACAATAGAACACAGGTCGTAGTGAATATTTTTTCTTAATATCTGAGACATCCTACACTTTGATAAACAGGGATAGCATATTACTTGGTGAAGAATAATGAAATAATAAGAATAAGTAAAATGCAATGATGAGCTAGTGATTTGTGAAGATTTTCTTTGGTTGATTTTAAAATAGATATTTCGGAAGTTATGTTAGATATAGTATAAAACCGATATGAACACATGACCTCAGATCATCTGAAGCTAAAAATCAAGAAAATCAATTGAAAGTAATAAGAAACATCTAATGATGAATAAATGAAATAGTTCACATATCTTAAGCTATTACAAATTGCGTGAGTATTAAGAGTTCGGCTGCTCTCGAGCTTTGATCTTCCTTACTTATTTATATCCTTTTTTAATTTTTTGGATGTTTAAAATAATTGGTTTTGTATTTGTGTGCATTTAATGGTCTGATCCTTTGCGATGAAAATTTTACATATGCATTGGTATGTCTGTTAGGGTGGGTAAAAAAATAATATTTTTTCGCTTGCTACTCTGAAAAATAGGGTCTAGACATCTCTACGAAAATATCTCCAATTTTTCCGCAAACATAATTATTTAAAAGTTATCAACAAAGTTTTGTTCTTTTGATTCTAATTGTCATTCAATGAATCATTTTGAATTGCAAAATTCATAGTTTTGTAAGAAATTTACTGCTCAGTACCAATAAAAAAGTTGTTTTTTTTACCCACCCTTATAATTATACATATGTAGTTCGACAAATAACTCATTAATGTACTTCTCATATTTTAATTGACACGAAATTTTCACATTAGAACATGTTTTAAAATATGAAATATAATTGAAAAATTTTTTAACTAATGTATATCAACATACATAAAAAATTAACGTTTAATGGCCAACCAAACAAACGAACACCGTATTATAGACAATGGCAGCCACCAAGCGCAATGCCGGATTAACATCAGCTGTACCTCGAGCCACTTTGAATGACGAAGAACTGGTAGGTATACATAACATTTTTCTTGTTAATAGTTTAATAACAAAGGACCTTCAACTATATAGATTTATTGCAAACTATGTTATTAATGCTATCCCAACCCTTAGAAATATTTTAGTAGGAACGGAAATACTTATTCTTGCCATAAATTTTGTTACAAAGTTTTCAATGCATGCAGCGAATGGAAGTTCCCAAAAAAGGTGTCATGATTTTTTATTATAATTTGTATGTAGTGTCATCAGTTCAGACTTTGCTTTTTTCTATTAACAGTGGAGTGGGAAGCTAAAGAAAATCATAAAAAATCAACAGAAGTGTGGAAAAAGCGCAAGTGAATTTTATAAGTTTCACCAAAAAATTAATATTTTGTGATTATTTGTTTACCGCACTGTTGATCTTTTTTCCTAAGCGTCTTCAGTTGTTGACAGAAATACACTCGACAGAAATACCACGCAAACCTTACCACTCAAAATTTTCAAGTATTGTGCATATTTGACTACACTTTATAGCGGTACTTTTTGCGGTATAGAAATTTTTTATTAAGAAATAAGTTAGTGACATGTTATTAATCAAAAATATTAAAAACAAAACACATTCAGCTATTGATAAATCAATTGAAAGATAGTGAGCTCGAAATGTAAGAGACTGAAATCCGATGAAAAATAAAATATTTTATTTTTTTAATTAAATTTCATTTACACTATAATTGAAATTAATATACTATTTTATTTCATTTTTTAAATTGAAACACGAATTTTAGTCGGTGTATTCCTTTAAAAACAATAAAATCGGCTGCTTTTGCTTAAGCACAGAAAAGCTTATTTGTGTTTTACTCATTAAACGTAATAAATTAAAAACTATAATTATAATTAGATAATATAATTTAGTTTACTTTTCTTTACTAAAAAATAAAAAAAAAACAAAATTGAAGAAAATCCCGAATGAACGGAAAAAACCGAAAGGAAATTTGAGAAAGTATAGTGGTAAGATTTGCGTGGCCACGAGTGTAGAAATAGTTTCTCTCGCGTGGTTCGAACTAATTTAGCCACTCTTAGAAAACAGGAAATAATGTCAAGGGAAAGAGATATATCGACCTCATATTCATGAAATCCTATCGTGGACCATCCTTTGACAATGCCCTGGAAGCAAATTAGGATCAACAGATGCAAGCTGCGGCTTTAGTGGCACATGGTACTTTTTACATATAAAAAAATTTGGCTGTCGAAAATGGGGAGACCCTTGCAAATTTTCCTCTTGATGCAACGGCACAGCAACAAACACACGCAGAAAATTATTTGCAATGGCATTTTACAGCCAAAACCCATGTTTATTTTCATGCAATGACACGTAAAAATATAATTGCAACCCTATTTTAGCTGTCATTTTATATAAAGACACAAATTACACGTTAAAAAAGTCCTGTACGATGTCCACGATTGCAGCCGCAATTTTGATCTAAAACAAAAATTTCAAAAAGATTATTAGTCTGTAGAACAGTCGCTATCACGCTATGGAAACGTTCTCTCCAAATTGGAACTAGATATCTTCAAAATTCTTCCTTTGAGAGTGAGTGAGAAACACCATTCTGAGAAAAACGTGTTTAAAGATTGGAGTCGCTCCATTCCCCACTCTGTTTCCTTTCTATAAGAAACGCTACAGCGAGCATCATATATTGAATTTCGATTTCAAAATTAGAGAAAATGCTTATTACAGTGTATACTATCCGATATTGTAACAAAGAAATTGATTTTTTTCGAAAATTTCACACTGAGAAGATCCCTTAATTTACGCGCGCTGAAATATTTGTCTCGAAAACTCGAACGTAGTATGGTTTTCTTACAGAGGATAGCTGTGAGCAACAGCCTTGTAAGGATTTTATTTTCAAATGGTCCAGCCAATATTTTCCGGCGTTTTAGACGCCGTATTAGTAGTCATTCAAGCACAAGCCTGCCATCAGTGGATAAGCATGAGTACTAAGGCGGTAGTAAATATATGCCGACTGTGTTTTATTAAATTAATCAGTTGTATTAAAATTTATCTAAGGAATTCTTAATTAAAGTATGGTTTTGGTGTAATTCAAGGACATGTGTTTTAATATTAAGAAACTCCGGTTGAATATAGAATCTTTAATTCATCCCACTTGATTATGAATATATTTTTGTACTGACGGTATACTCTTCCCAATCTTAAATAAGATACTGACTCTAAAAGTTCACATAAATATCGACTATGACAACGTATTTTTTTTTAAATCTGTCGATTTTAAATAGATTTAAAGTTAATAGCTTTGAAACAAGACAACATTAAAAGATTTCTTAAAACTAACTTGTATAAATAAAGTTTTATTTTGAAGAATTATATTTTAGAATTGTAATTTGTAATTAAGAGATATAGTTTATTAATTGACGTTTGTCCAATATTAGAAAATGCACGTTTACAAAAAGGCTCTACAAGCGCTTATTTATCCAATTTCGTCAACAACCCCACATAATTTCGTACTGTGGACTGCAACATCGCCAACTTACTGCTACGAATGTGAAGGACTGCTATGGGGGATCGCACGGCAGGGAGTTCGGTGTACAGAATGTGGCGTGAAATGTCATGAAAAATGCAAGGATCTCTTAAACGCTGACTGCTTGCAAAGTACGTATATTTTCTAAAAATATTATACATAGAAATATAACATTTGAAGTTATGGAGGAAATATGTGTTTATAAATATGCGCTATATTCATTTATATACTCCAACATATAATATAGTATACACATGTATGTTAGTTTAAATTGTGTCATAAATAACTGCGAACAGAAAACGTTTCGTGTCGTTTTTCATGTGAAGGGTTGTTTTTTAAACATGCGGTTTTAAATGAGATAATACTTTTTTCAGTGTTGGTCTCATTAACAGCTATTACTCATTTTGGTATGCCATTTCGATGAACAGACTTATTATGGAACAATTACCAACATAATGGTTTGGCCCGGGCGACGTATCGTGCGTTGCGTCCTTTATTCGATGAAGCTCACTTTTGGTTGAATGGGTACGTTAGTAAAAATTTACGCATTTGGAGAGATTTTAATTCACAAACCATTGTTGCGACGCCGTTTCATCCTCGAAAAGTTACTGTTTGGTCTCCTCTATGGACAGAGGTTCGCATTTCTTTAAAAATGAAGCCTGCCATAATGAATTACAGTGAATGCTTAACGTGTGTGGATACCTTTGGAATCAATTTATTCAGGGAGACTTTTGGTGAGCGTATTATCTCGCAGCGTGCGTGTGACGTGACCTCCAAGATCGATTTAATACCTAGACTATTTTTTGTGCAGTTATGTCTAGTCGCTTACCTACACATATAACCCGGTGGCGATTTACGACTTGAAAGAGATATTCGGCGCGTTATTGCTGACATAAGGCTCCAATTGCTGCAAAAAGTGGTAGAAAATTTGGCCGTTCGGCTGGATTTTATTTTATTGCCTAACTAATTTTTAAAACATAATGGCTAATCCTTATCTTTAAATAAAGCTAAATACTTTGCCATAACTTAAATTATATGCGTTTTATTTTTTTATATGTACATGTGTAAACAACACCCATTTTGTACTTCTGTACTATCAAGCTGTAAACTCGTTACACTGTGAAAGCAGATTATAATTTTAAGTCACCTTTTGAAGAATATAGATAGTTAAAGCAAATAAATTGTTCCCTGAAAGCGTACTAAGTAAAAAAAAGAGTAAACTTTTTAATAATTAGGTCTTTTTGGTCGTCTTTCCCATCGTGCTAAATAAAAAACAAAATCCCAGTGAATTTATGGAATAAAAACAAATAAAAAGTCTTAAAAAATAAAATAGTTTATGATTTTGAGGCTTTATTTTGTGTAATCATGTAAGAAAGTAGTAAAAATCTCTTATACAATCCAAGGTTGAATGAGTCGATTTAGTAAAAAAATCCTATTGGACTTCCGTACAAATATACATTTTTACTTGACAATAGTTTGTTCAAATACATTAAACGTACAAACAAAATAAGAAACTAGACCGGTGTTCTTTATATGGAAATCAAAAATCAGAATGCCCTACTGTTAATATTTGTTCAAGGAGCTCACACTTAGACAGAATTTTGTTTTCTTCAAATCTGACGATATTTAAGGAAAAAAAATAAAAGTTTTGTTTTGGCCAACCCAATTTAAATAAACATTTTTGCTTAAACTTTCAATAAGGATACTTTATTGGAGGGTACATGTGACGGATGAGACTGCTTCAGGAATCGGGACCGTTTTCCAATCTAGTTGGTTCTTTTAGGGACTATTGGGTAGAGCGGGTCCATTTTTTTCTACAAAATCGTATATGCGGAAAATGTTCTGCGGATCATTCTGAGCAACTTACCTCAAGAGACTATGGGTCTAAAACGAGTTTCGACCTAGCGATTTTTAAGACGAAGTTTTAAAAATATGAATAACCAGTTGTATGGGAGATAAGTATGTGATATGTATTAAATTTCCTTCAGAAATCTCAAATACAGACGATTAAATTTAAAAATCGCTGGCTCGAGCTTGTAGACCCATTATCCGTAGAACATTTCCCGCACACGCGATTTTTCCATTTTTTGACTTCCCATAAATCTCGTGAGTTCTGTAGAGTGTTGGATGATGTGTTGTGGATTCGGTTTTATGTGGATCCATGTGTGGTGTTCTCGAGAATGGGTTATATTGGTATGGTGTGTTGAAGGATTAAGTGTTGTAAAAGGTTGGAATTTGAGGAGGAGGCGTAACTCATTTAGACAATACCTATGTTATTAATAGTGTGGTGTATGTATTTAGAATCGTCAAAGCATATTAGCGCACAAATCGATATCTCAGAAAACTCTCTTTTATATTTTTACTTTTTAATAAAAAAGGAGCCGCCGAAAAAAGCTCAAAGCATGGAGCTGAAGACAAGGCCAATTCAATTATAACAGCTATGAAGGATCGCATGAAGCAGCGTGAACGTGAAAAGCCCGAAATCTTCGAATTAATCCGGTAAGCTTCATAGGTTTAAGTTATAAAATTATTTCAATATAGTGCCGTTCAAAGAAAAGGCAAATACACACACACTCACAGTTATACATATATGCTGCTGCGTCGTTCGTCCACCATTTGACAAAGTAGTTGCAATGCAATTGTGACCATATATGTATGTATGTATTTTGTAGTATATATGACATGTTGTAACTTCTAAGATAGCGCAATATACTAAAAGCAGTGTGTAATTTACATAACACCGTCATCTGTTAAAATCTTATGGATAATTATACCCCTTTGATATATATTTTTATAATAAGCAAATAATTTTCAATACAAAAATTTCGCGACTTCAAGTTAAGGTACAAAGTATTCTTTCTCTTAAGATCTATCAAAATTGCAAGTATGCTCAACTTTATTAAAATCGGTAGTTTATCTCGTACAAACAACGTGACACGTAATAGTTATATGCATTTATATAGTATCTATTAAAACTGAAGAAACATACTAAACCTAATATAACGTACTTTTTCTAAATAGAACACCAGTATTTATTCTGTTAAAAAAGCAAAAATACCAAAAAAATGTAATATTAATTTAAACTATCAATCCAAACATTTTTGTGTTGCTGAGTATGTTGGGTTCTATTGCTAACCACCAAGAAAGCATATTATTATGATAAAAAAATTGTAATAATTCTTTGTAACATTGCCAACCAAGGTTGTTTCAAAACTTATTTTAAAGGTACTTTCATAAATGCTTCACATAGTTACATAGAAAATATTTTCGATTATTTTACAGTTTTAACTTTTTATTGTCCTATCACTGTTTTTGAAAGATACTATACGAGATTGAGATCGATGTAGTGCAGGCCATTGAAAAACTATGATATGAACTAATCAAACTTAGATGCATATTTTGAATCGATACCGTGCTGGCATATCCGTTTTAGTAGCATATTCTTTTCTTTGCGTGGCAGGAGAATAAATGAAAATCACTTCAAAACTATTCAGGGGTGTTGTGGAATCTGATAGTTGTCGGAATCAGAATTGAAACCGATCAAAAAAAGCAGTATGTGTCATGAATTCAGACATTATTGGTTTCATACTCGAAACAGAATTTGTGTCGGTTTTGGGTGTCACGGAAACTGATTTTATCGGTTTTGCTGTCAAAAACAAAGCAAGAAAATAGTCGCACTCAGATTTGAAATATATGTATGTTAAGAAATCAAGTTATTTTATTTTTACGAATTGATTTATCTTTATTTCTATAGGAGACAACATAAGAATAAAACACGAAATGTCTTAATTATCGCATCTCGATGCTTGTCGAAATTTCTATCGGAAACAAAAAGTGCAAAGAGATTCATATTTAAAAAAATTGTTTAATTAGTTAATAATATTTTTCTATTCATAGAAACTCAAAATTGTGTAAATTTTCTTGAAATTCACAAAATAAATTGAAAATTTCCAAATTATTGATCAAAAACTAGAAGAAGTGATATGCATTGTTTTACGTAAATATCACGTAAACGATTAAGAGAGAACGTTTATAATAGAGAAGGTTCACGTTTTAGATATCGTAACTTTTCACAGGGATACTCGGCAGAGATGAGGGAGTTTCACCACAGACAAATTTTAAGCGTGTTTTTCGATGCTTGTCGTAATTTCTATCGGAAACAAAAAGTACAAAGAGATTCATAATTGTTAATAACTTATGTTTAAGTTGAACTAGGAAAATTTGAAAAAAAGTTTTCGCTTTCTGCTCAAGCGCTCATATATCTGCCAGACGCTCGGTCACTATTTCCCTTCTAGCTTCGACAATATTTCGAATTCCCATCTATAACTTTAGGGACATATTGTTAGATAATTTTTAAAGAGATTTAAGCAAAAAAAATTCTATTTTTTTAAGCATCTAAAGCAGGCTCCTCTCTTAAAGATTTACAAAACGTAATAAACGTAACTTAACACCCAAATGCGTCTTTATTCATTCGATAAATGTTATCTCTTAAAATCTTTCTTTAATTCGGAACTCATTGAAAACTTTAATATGATTGCTTCCATATGTATTTATTTGCAAGTTTGTCACATTAGTAAACTGTTGGTTCGGATATTGGTTCTGCGTATGTTCGAAAAGACGAAAATCGAATCAGATTATGTGACACCATTGATAATTAGAATTGGTTTGCAATTCTGACAGATAAGCAATTCTGTCTTGGATTCCATAACACCCCTGATTAATTTGTCTTCACAATTACCTTTTGATATACCATGGACTTAAACTTTGTCCTTATAGTAAGAGTACTTGCCGCAATCATCATATAAAAAAGTGTGTTACTTGTATGTACGAATTGTGTGTTATTATCGAAATACGAAAAAGGCGAAATAATTATTTTGTAATTTTTTAACTGTACTTATAAAAATTTAATGATTTATCTGTGGACACAGTACATGTATATATACATACATAGTTATATATTAGGGTGGGTCAAAAACAACAATTGTGTTTTTCGAAATCCTCTCCATGTATGATCTCCTAATTGTAACGGTAAGGTCTTCCGCCGAACGGTCGCTTCTATTTAAAAAAATTGTTTAATTGGTTAATAATATTTTTCTATTCATAGAAACTCAAAATTGTGTAAATTTTCTTGAAATTCACAAAATAAATTGAAATTTTCGAGTTATTGATCAAAAACTAGAAGAAGCGATATGCATTGTTTTACGATAAATATCACGTAAACGATTAAGAGAGAACATTTATAATAGAGAAAATTCACGTTTTAGATATCGTAACTTTTCACAGGGATACTCGGCAGAGATGAGGGAGTTTCACCACAGACAAATTTTAAGCGTGTTTTACCACAGTTTTGCAGCAGGGGACTCGAAAATAGCAGAATTGAGCATTTTCGGTGTTAAATGCGAAATATGTATAATGCTAAAAATTCAAAGAAATTCACACATTAAAAGTTTTCATATCATCTTAAAAGATCTAACGGTCGCACATGTGCTCATATATAATTATGTGTGCATGTAAACAAATGTGACAGAGCACAGCAACATATGTTTTTTTTTTTTTTTTGTTTTTGTTTCCGAAGGGGGAATCTTCTAAAGATACTACCAGAATGGGACTGGTAGCATGCACGATTCATATTGTCCGCTAGGGTGCACCTCTTTCGGGACTACGCCCAGACAGTAATAATTAACTATTCTGGACTTGCGAGACAATATGCCTACGTACTAAACCCTTAACTCCGGCTGCTGTAGCTTGTAGTCGGACCTGCGGGACCGCCGTTAGGCACTACTTCGCAGGACCAAGCTGGGCGATAACTGCCCCTTCACGACCTACCGCTCGGGTTATTCATGTGGTCTTACGCTTGTTCGCTGCCTCTCTTTTGTTCTAAGTTCTAGGAGCGCTATTGCGGCCCACTCTTTCATTTTAGCCCACACCAGCTGTGATCGCAGCATGTGACTCACTATGTTATCGGGCGTTATGCTTTCATTTGTCAGCTTTTCTATGGTCTCTCTCTCTGCTACATACCTGGAGCAGGTGAAAAAGACGTGCTCTGCGTTTTCTGCGGCATTTCCGCAGAAGGAACATTGTGTTTCGTCATCGTGGCCAAATTTTTGTAGGTATTTCCTGAAACAGCCATGGCCCGATAAGAACTGCGTTAAGTAGAAATCGGTCTCCCCGTGTTGTCTGTCAATCCAGGCCGATACATTTTTAATTAATCTATGGATCCATCTTCCTTTATCTGCCGCATCCCATTGCTTTTGCCACTCATCGAGACTTGACTTCCTCTCCTTTTTACGCTCGTCGACCGTTAGGCGCCTATTCATTGCTTTTGTTTTGCGGTAGACTCTGCTTAACTCAGAGGCCATTATATCCGGTGGCATAAGACCAGATATGATAGCACTCGCCTCGTGCGACACCGTTCTAAACGCACAGGCAACTCTCAGGGCACATAACCTGGACGCAGCCTTTGCCATATTTAGATAAGTTTTTTGACGCAGGGCTGTCCCCCATATGGGAGCTGCGTACATAAGCATTGACTGCCTAACTTTGGCCAACAGAGCTCTCCTTCTTTGACTTGGGCCACCAATGTTTGCCATGATCCTCGACAGAGCCGCAGTCACTTTAGCCCCTTACCACAAGCCTTTTCAATATGCGCCTTGAAATTGAGCCTCGCATCGATCATAACGCCAAGGTACCTCAAAGAATTTTGCGTTACAACGTTATACCCATCAATGTTCAATGTGACTGTTTCTAGCTTTTTTCTGCTCGTGATGAGCACTGCCTCTGTTTTTTCACACGCAAGCTGCAGCTTGTTACTCGTAAGCCAGTCTTTGATTTTCGACACGGTCTCATTGCATATGTTCTGTATTTGCAAGAGTTCTTTAGCTACGATCGTTACGCAATATCGTCCGCATAGCCAATTATCTGTGCTTCTTTTGGCAGCGGTAATCGTAACACCCCGTCGTACAGCACATTCCAAAGTAATGGACCTAATACGGAGCCTTGTGGTACTCCACCTGTCACCGTGTAGGTTTTTGGACCTGCATCGGTATCGTACAACAGTAGTCTGTCAGACAGATAGCTACTAATTGTATGTATGGAAATATGTACACTTTCTTGCGTCATGCGAAATTTCCGTTGACACGGACAACCAATGGCGAGACTCACGTTTTGTTAAAGAGTCAATGTGTTGACGGACCGACGCGGCAACAAAGCGTCACAACATTGTATTGTTGGTAGAAAATCCGAGCTGTGCCGAAAAAATAAGCGAACGAGCGCCGATTGTGTCCGCTTCCCTTGCCTAACAGCTTTACCAACAAACTTGCGTAAATATGTATGTATATGTATGAGCGTGCATACATATCGACGCAGATTTTTCCAGCCACGGAAAAATATTTTAGAATTGCCAAATATTACAAATCGACAAAAGCTATGTTGTCACTTTTCTCAGTTCTTTCCGTGAAGAAACATCAGAAAGTTGTTCAATTTATGGTTTTTAGCTTTTGCCACCGTCGCGAAAAAACGCTTGTAGGCAAAGGCATGCTCGGCGAGATGTTATGGTGTTTGCTTTTACAAGATAAATAAATGGAGTTTGCCTGTTGAAAATGCGCTTGAGTTCATGAACGAAAATGTTGTTTGTTTTACTACATATTTGGGCAACCACTATTTCGCTGCCATATTGACTTTTGACGCTGCTGATGCTATTTGAGACAATTGTTGTTTTTGTAGCACAATGTTTGTAATTTTTCGGGTGACACATCTACATTTTTTTTTTTTTTTTATAGTAGGAGGAAGCATCGAAAGACGGAGTGCGGGACTTTAACCCGCTAAACCTAACCTACTCCCAACTCAAGACTCTCCCACGGAACCACCAGATAAGGTATTACTTCATGGGAGTGACAAGACATCTTACGTCTCCTCTATAGCACAGACGGACTGACGCCTATTCTGCTGTAGCTGTCTTAATATTGTCATGATGGAAGTAGCCGCTTCGTGAACAGCTTTCCACTTCTCAGAGGACTGACACATATGTGCAGTCAAGCTTTCCACCGTTAAACTACCACCTAGTGCTGTTTCTAGCCTTCCCCTTATGGTTAGAAACCGAGGACAATGGAAGAACACGTGCTCAGAGTCTTCTATTGACTCCGTACACATCGAACAATACGGACTGACGTCGTTTTGAAATTTATATAGATAGCCTCTGAAGCACCCATGCCCGCTTAATATTTGGGTCAGGTGGAAATTCAGGTCCCCATGTCGACGACTTATCCACGTATGGATGTCAGGTATAAGTCTGTGGGTCCACCGGTCTTTAGTTGAGGTTTGCCACCGTTGCTGCCATATATTTATGCTCTTCTTTCTCTCTTCTCTCTTTTGAATTTCTGTAATTGGCGCTGATAGCTCATATAATCTCGTGAGCTCGTCACCCTGGATGTCTATGGGCAGCATACTAGCTAGTACTTCAGATGCTTCGCTGGAGATCGGAAAGCACTTGTTACTCTTATTGCTGTGAGTCTATGCACCGCATTTATTGGTTTGGCATATGCTTTTATGTTTAGTGCCTGTATCCATAATGGAGCTGCATATAGTATAACTGAGCTCGTAGCTTTTGCGATTAGAAGTCGGCGGCTGGAGCGCACACAGCCTCTATTTGCCATCATTCTTGACAAGGCGTTATAAATCTTATTTGCTATGTTTTCCAAGTGCTGCTTGAATTTCAGTTTCGAGTCCAATATTACCCCTAAATACTTCAACTGTGGTTGTGAAGTGATTACGCACTCTCCTATAGTGAGAGTTATTTTTTCCTCAATTTTTCTGGTGCTTATGAGCAATACCTCTGTTTTGTGCTCAGCCAGTTCCAAACTCTTGGAAGAAAACCATTGGCGTAGACTATTTATACATTCGTTACATTTATGTTGTAGGTCATCAAGTTGTTTACCTACTGCTACCACCATAAGGTCGTCCGCGTATGCGATTAGCTTAACGTTTGTAGGCTGTGGAATTCTTAGCACCCCATCGTAAACTAGATTCCATAAGAGAGGGCCTAAAACAGATCCTTGTGGTACTCCGCTTGTAATGGGGTAGCTCCTTATGCCTTCGGTGGTGTCATAGATCAACTTTCTATTTTTAAAATAACTCCTAATGATTTTTATGAGGTACTGAGGCGCGCGTATTCCATATAGGGCTTCGAATATATTTGCCCATTTAGCAGAGTTGAATGCATTCTTCACATCCAGGGTGATCAGCGCACAATATTTTTTTGTACCACCTTTCCATCTTTTGCCACTTACTGCTCTTTTCGCAGTGTCGACCACTTCTTTCAGTGCATCGATAGTAGACCTCTGTTTTCTGAAGCCGTATTGTCTTTCTGATAATCCGCCGGCTTCCTGGATTGCAATCTCCAAGCGGTTTCTTATTATGCTTTCGTACACTTTGCCCATTGTGTCGAGCATACCCAGAGGTCGATACGAAGAAGGTTCATCTGGTGGTTTTTTGGGTTTTGGGATTAAGACCAGACGCTGGACTTTCCAGGGATCGGGGAACATCCCTTCTTTTATGCATGCGTTGTACATTTTTGTAAAAAGAGTGGGCTTCGAAATTATGGCTACCTTTAGGGCTCTGTTTGGTATTCCGTCGATACCAGGCGCTTTGTTGTTTTTGATTTTTTTGGCTATGGCCACTAGCTCTTCTTCTGTAACGAGTGGGGGTGATACAGCAGCTTCGTTTCGTTGTTCAGCGTTAGTAATTGGTTCGTGCGTCGGAAATAATGCCTCGACGACTTTCTTCATGAACGGAGCGCATTGGGGTTGCTGCCGCTTATTTTTGAATTTGGACATGCAGATTTTATAAGCAGTCCCCCAGGGGTCTATATTTGCTTCTTTACAGATCTTTTCAAAACAGTTTTTCCGCCTTCGCCTGGTGCTATTGCTGCACTCCAGACTGTCTCAAAAACGTCAGTGTCAAAATCTGTTTGCTTCCAGCTTCGTTTATGTGTAGTGTTACTGCGTGGGGGTTCCTGGTCTCGAGAGAATAAAACTTCTGCGATGATTGCCATATGGTCACTATTTGTGAACATATCTGACACCTTCCACTTAATGTGTCTACTTAGTGCGTCATTTGCAAACATCAGGTCTATTACAGAGCCCTTATTTCCTTTTTGGTAAGTATTTTTTGTGCCACTGTTCATTATTGTGAAGTTGGTTTGGCTCAGGAATTCTAAAACTAGGCGCCCACGGTGGTTTGAACTTCTACTTCCCCAGGCAGTAGACCATGCGTTAAAATCGTCTGCCATTATTATCGGCGATTTTCCTCTGCTTTCTAAGGATAGTTCCAGGAGGAAGTCTTCAAATTCTCTAACGGACGCACTGGGACGAGCATAGCAGCTTACGTAATAAATTCCCCCTATTTGCGCCCACGTAAAACCATTTTTTGCTTCTCTGCAGCAAGATGTGAATGTTTGTCCATTGCAGGACCATATTGCTGCTTTTCCACTTCTGTCTGTAATCCAAGTGCTTTCCGAACGTTGGGAATATTGCTCACTCAGTAAGGCGACATCGATGTTGCTTTCTATTACGGTTTGTTGCAGCAGTGCTTGTGCTGCAGCGCAGTGGTTTAGGTTCAGCTGCAATACTCTCATTTCTCCATTGTCTTTAGCAACTCGGCGTATTTGGGGCAAGTCGTACTTAAAACCGAATGTTCTCCTTTGCAGAGCATGCAACTCGGTGTGTTAGTGCATACTTTTGCAACATGTCCCGCGCTTCCACAGCGTGTGCAAAGAGAGGACCTGTCGATCAGACTGCAACATTTCCGCGCCATGTGGCCTGGATGGAAGCATCTGTAACCCAATCTTTACTTTGCCAACTTTAAGGGCAGACTTGGTATCCTGGGCACGCAGGGATATAAGGGCTATTTGAGTGCCGCTTCTTGTTTTCCTCATATTTTTAACATTTTCTTCTGGTGTAGTTATCTCATCCAGATCTTTGCACATTATAGTGACGTTGTGTGTTTTTGGCTGTACTACTGCCATCTCGCCAACCACTCCCTCTAGGGCGCTCTGAAAGGTTTCAGCTCTTTTGTGTCCTTGGCTTTTTAGTTCTATGAGCAGGTCTCCTTTGAGAGTTTTTCTTATGTAGGTCACGTTTGAACCCAGTTCCTCGAGGCCACTGTCACCTTTAATTTTACGGAGGATGTCTGCATACGAGGCTCCGTCCTTTTTTGTTAGAATTATAGCGTCTGGTTTCGACCTAATTCTCTTCTCCATGGGCCTCTTCTTTTTTCCCACTTCTACTTATTTCTCGGGTGGTGGCTTATTTTCTGCGGTGTCTTTAATATTTGTCTTGATGACTTCACTAAAGGTTCCTTGCACTTTTGGAGTCATGTTTTTTGGCTTCTTCGTAGGTGGTAGAAAGCCTGATGTCTCCCGTGCTCTTTTTGGGGTATTTTGGGGCGATACTTGTGACGCTTTCCCTACCATCACTATTTTCGAATGAATTTCGAGATTTCCTGTTTTGCCATACAAGTATGTTATGCTGCTTACAAGCTCTCGCATGGCTTGGTTTATGTGTCTCTGTCCGGACATCATATTCTCGAGCTCCTTTAGTTTTCTGCCCAATTTGCAAAGAATATTAGTAGATTCTCCACTTTGCGCTCTATCGGATTTGCCACTCTTGTTCTCGTTGTCGGCAAATTCACTATTTTTTATTGGTCCAGCAACGGTGGACTCCTCATTTTTGCCATTTGGCGGCGTTCTTGCAATTTTTGAAATCCTTCGAAAAGGATTTTCTGGTGTGCACCCAGAACTATTCTCAGAGGCCATACCTCACTCGAAAATAGTTGGGAACACCTGCCAACTAGTCCGTTCAGTCCGTTGACATATCTACATGTGTACGCATATCTGTATGTAAGTTTGTGTATGCATTATTTGTGTGCCAATATCATGCGAGCATATTTATGTACATATGAGCAGCGCGCACATGTTATTATTGATAAGTGATATTATTATATAATAGGGGTGTTCAGACCAGCCTTGTTAATTCGTTATTCGGTTTTTTACATGTATTTTGTTTTTGTAAAATTATCAGACTATCGTTCTACCGAGTAACGAACTATCCATCTGGCAAGCTTGATAATTATTCCGTTACTCGGTAATATCACATCAGCTATTCTCCTGCTTCTCTGTACATCAATTTAAAGTACTTACCAGTAATAAATTTGATCTGCTCCACATAATTGTCAATTAAATTACTGATAATTTTTGATTTTGCACTTTGTTGAGGCATATTTACTCTTTAATATAATTGAATCAGCTATTTCCGAATAAAATTTATCATACTACAGAGGTAGAACAAAAAGTATGTTCACAGCATCAACTAACGAATTACCAAATTAACAGGCTTCGGTCTGAATACCCCTGATATGATTTGAATTCGCGAAAGCGAACATAAACACATATGGTCATAATACATTTCAATATAAGTTTTGAATGATAAAATATACGATTCATGTACATACATTTATCACTCTTGTAATATATTTAATTTTTTAATATATTATGATAGTTTGTTATATGTATATGTACATACATATATAATGAAGTATACACATAAGCATGAATATACTTATCAAATACAAGAAATAATTAAAAAATAGGCCTTATTTTCACATTAACTACGAATATTGCTTTGAAAAAGTTAATTAATTCAAATGTATTCAATTGCATCTGTATTCATAAATATGCACGAAAAGAATTTATATGAATACACATGTTTGCATACAAACGTATAAAAATATAAACAAAAGACCTAACATACATACGTCTGTAACAGCAATATACATACAGTGGCGAGCAAAATTGAGTGCATGTTCACGACGCAGACTTTCGTCACCCATAAAATCATAATCACACAAGCAGATCTAAAAATCTTGTTTGTATTACTTTTATTATTTAATTCTCAATAAATTCTAAGCAAAAACAATGATGGTAGAGATGAATTCGAAGAAACTTAAAGTAAAAACGAAAAATAACCGCATAAACTCAATTTTGCACGTTGGCACTTTTCCACCTATTTTCGCTTTCTTACTTCTCTTCTCAGCATAAATCGGCAAGATTCACCGTTATACAGGGTAGGCCATTTAAAGTTGACCCATTTACGCGATATAATTTTTAAATATTAGCTGAAACAAATCCCCTTGGACCAAAATAAATTATTTTTGAAATGAACAAAAAACATTGTTTTCTTTTGTTCTTTTTTTTTAGAAACAAATGGGTCAACTTTAAATGGCCTACCCTGTATTTGTTTTTGCATTATTTTTGATGTTCGTAGCGCAGATTAAAAATGTATATGTAGTTCTGAGCATAATCTTTATTCAATGCTCAGCTCTGTTCAAGCGCAACTGTTGAGATTTCTCCTGCCAAGCTGGCAGTGGTGAAACTCTCTCATCTCGACCGAGTTAGCCAAAAATATTTTTACGATATCCGCGCCGTGAACCTTCTCTATGATAAACGTTCTGTACGATTAACTTAATCGAAAAATTATGGACGACCATTTTTGTGAAGCAAAAACTTTCCTATAAAATCAATTTTCCCTGTGAAATGGGATTTTTTCATTAAATATAAAACTCAAGAGAAAAACAAATTTGCTATCTTTAAAACGATAAGGTTTACGAAAAAATTGTTACAGACCTTTTTCGAAGAGCTTCAATCTCCTACAAAATCATTAAACATTTTTTTTAAGTGGTTGGAAGCGAGCTATGAATTTTTATCTGACAATAAGAAAAAAATAAAAAACCTTTAGGCGGAGAACTTTCTGGTTACAATTAAGAGCTCATACTTGGAGAGGCTTTCTACCTACCAATTTTTCACCAATCGAAAAATACAATCGTTTTTTTATCCACCCTAATATATATATATTTATATATAGATATATATGTATATCTGTGAGTGCTAATATACAAAACTATGAAGGTATAACAAAAGAACTGTTTAAAAAGACAATGATTTTACCATTACATTTTAATAAAAATAAATTTCACTTGGTTTCCATTAATTAGTTCAAACCTTCACTTATTTTATCATTTATGTTTATTACTATTATTTTACTTAAAAAATATAAATTAATGTTAGAAAAACGCATCGTCGTTTTCGTGCAATTACTAGTAATATAAGAGATGTATACTTCTGCATTAAACTCGTTTGAAAAATGGGTACTATAATGTTTAAAAGCAAAAATGCTTTGACGGCAACGGTATAATTAATACAAGATTATAGTAATGAATAATATGTTTGGGCTGGTGTAGTTCGTTGGTTTATAACAAAGCTCTTGTACTACAGGGTTTTGGTCGGATTATTTTTAAGAAAGTATTGAAATGGCAACACCGAGCTTGCAGAAGGGTATTAGACGATATTAATACTAACACATGTAATTGTTTTCATTAACTTCTATATGTTCATAAATTTATTTTCTTATATCATAAGTTTAGCTACGAGTTTATTTGTCGAATCAATCGTTTTATCACGAGGTCTAGTAAATCAGAGTGTGTCACTCAAACCTTTAGAACATGACATTAGAAATTGAAAGCTTCTTAAAAAAGGTTGAGCGGGGTAATCTTGGTACTAAACAACTGAAAATACTAATAGCGCAACATTCCATTGTGTTAATAAATAGGCAATGATTAGTACTAAAAATCGTTTTGTAAACTCATTCTCATTTTTCTAGTTACTTAATAAATTTACTTTTTAGAGTAAAGTAAAGTATGATAAATAATAAGATGTGTTATTTTCAAATAGAATATATACTACTTTAGTTATTAACAGTTCTTGCATATCAATTTCTTCAATGGAAAACTTTTTTGTTTGAAATATGACGAAATTTGGCATAGATTGCGCTGGTCTGCCGTGGTTTTGTTGCCCTAGATATACTATAAGATCGGTTTTGGATACATTTCTGCTTAGAATTCATGACACTATATTATTTTTTAGGATTTTCTCTCGTTTAATTTTAAATCTTTATTTTCATTTTACTTGACAAAAATCAAAAAATATGCAACAGAAATGTTTTTAATGTCATTTGTATGTTGGAAATGTTTTTCATAATTTGGTGCTTTGCGGTTATCTAGGAAAATTTCCACTATCTACACTAAACTTATCCAAGTTACATTTTCCAGAACTTTCATAACTCTGATAAAATCAGTATCTTTCACGAATCGCCATATTTGAGGAACAACAAATATTACAACTTTTCAATAGTAAGTTCAGAAATTTTCTACAAATTTCACTTAACAATTTCCTTCCTCGTCCAATGCTTTTAAAAAATAGCTTTATCATTCCTAACCTAATCACGTATTAAATAACTGAGTTTATTTTGAGAAAAAACATTGATTAACATCTTCCTCTTATTGATTCTGAGTAGTTTATGCAAATTACATTTGAAATGTAAGTGAAATTTCCATTGAGTAAATCTAGACATTTTGCAAACTGTAATTCTAAACACCTCCATCTTTGATTTTTAGTAAATTCTTAAAACGTTTTCACAGAATTTCGGTAAGAAGTCTGAGAAAAAGAATCACGAGACGTTTGCATGCGTGAAAAAAAACGTAGAACCCTAATCACCACTAAAAACCTAATTTTATAACTTCTTTATTCGTCTTTACTGGCGTAGACACCGCCGTGGCCAATGAGCAATAGACCATAAATCTTCCGCAGAACCTTCCTCTCGAAAACTCATAACGTCGCGTATTCAGATCTTGTCATCGTCCATACCCTGCACCATATAGCAGGACAAAAATAATGAGCGATTTATAGAGTTTGGTTTTTGTTCGTCGAGAGAGGACTTTACTTCCCAATTGCCTACTTAGTCCAAAGTAGCACCTGTTAGCAAGAGTTATTTTGCGTTGGATTTCGAGGAGCTTGAAATCCCGTCGCACAGTTGCCTTACATCAATTTGCTGATGAGTGCTCTCAGAAAGCAGGAGTGCAAGTCGAGTAGAAAACCTTTCGGCTGTCTGTTGTGATTGCAGCTTCTCGAAGTCGAACCTTCCTTGTGTTTGTTGACGTGCGTTTTTTTGCTGCACAGAGCCGGTTGCGTGTCTTGGCTGCAACAATATAGTGGTCCGAGTCGGTGTTAGGCCCTCGGAGCATACGCACGTCTAAAACACTGGAGATCGAACAAGATCGATCTGGTTGGTGGCATTTCGATCAGGGGGCAGCCAAGAAGCTTGGTGAAGTTTTCTATGCTGGAATCTAGTACTACAGATAACCATATTTCGGGCCACGGCGAAGTCGATCAGCCTCAACCCATTTCGGGAATGTTTCCTTGTGGAGGCTGAATTTACCTACTGTTGTGCAAAAGATACCTTCTTTGCTCAACCTAGCGTTAAAATTCCCAAGCACGATTTTGATGCAGATTTTGACCAAACGTTCATCCACAGGGGTGAATGATAGTACTTGGCGACGGAGTCCCTCTCCCACCATGAATCCCACACCGAACTTATGCTCCTTTATATTGCCACTGTAGTAAATGCCACAAGGATCTACTCGCCTCAGTTTCCTCACTTGCGCAAACTTCGCAAATGACTCCATCCTCCTTTTTTTACTAGCAAGCCGAAATTTATCAAAATATTAGGTATGCAATTATCTTAAAAACAAGAGCTCATCCAATATATACTAGTTTATAGATAAGGCCGTGACCTGGACACTGGAAAGCATAAAAATTTGTTTAGATATCCAGGGCAACAAAAAAAAAGGTATCGCTATAATCTCTCAACTATTTTTTCAGGTCGAACCACTACAGCAAACTAATCGAACAAAATCGTGTTTTAGTATAGGAAATTTGTTGATTTGAAATCTATAATCTCCGCAAAAATGATTCATATCGAACAACTACAGCATTTAGCTAACATACAAACTGACTGATCAAAATCAAGTTCATGTATGGAATCTTTTGTATAAGTGATGGGTAGATAGATTCAATGCAACCGAAGGAAACATTTTGTCTCGTTATTTTGTAAGTTCTGTTTCTTTCATTTTGGTTGCTAAAAAGTTAAATTTGTACATTTATTGTAAAGTATCGACACCATTGACACCAAAAGCAAAAAATAAAGAGAATAATGTTGTTCAATAAGCACTACTGTAAACTGAATTCCGACATATGTTAAGCGTTCGAAATTTTGAACCGATACCTCTCTCAACTTTACGGAATGTAATTCTTTTACTTTAAGCTTTCAATTACGCGTTCTTTTGTATTATTATTATTAACAATAGGTTCATAGATTATTTCAAAATATGAATAAAATATTCTACTTTCATCTTTACCAGTTGTGACTGTTCAATACATTTTAATATTAAATAATTCTTGTCTTATATCACTAGGATTTTTTCATCAGATAATTACTATTACGCTACAAAATATAATAATATTATGGACATAAAAACATTATAACTAATAGTGTTACAAAGGCAGCACAACACAGATTTTAAGTTTTATTAAAGCATTTCAAATGAGAGAACGACGTTTTGTAGTTTATTTTTTCAGTCATTTGTTGGCAGGAAAGAGATTATATAGAAATATGAAAATCACTTTTTATGACCGCATGTCTCAAATGTAATGCTAATCATATTGGGCTTATATAGCGGAGTTCCAAAAGGTACCCCAATATTTTTAGAATTTACCAATACATTAAGTATTTGCTGTCGTAATGTGATTTATTATTTATTTAATTTTGTTATGTGTGTAGCATTATTTTTTCTACAATTAAGGAAAACTTGTTTCTAAAATTCATGCTCGCCCTAAACGTGTTAATTAGAAAATAATATGTTTTCTAGACCATAACAATTAAAACATGCTATGTATCTACGCATAGCCATTTACTTATAGTCATTTAAAAACTATCAATATGTATATGTACCTATCGTTTAAACAACCTAAACATTAACCTACTATCTACAACAACTACTCCAATAACTGTGCACGTGCGCAGTGCGGTATTCAGCGTAGAAGAGAAAAGTCACACAGGTCACATGAAAGCTGTTAAGCAAAGCGTTTTGGACGGTACTAGCAAATGGTCGGCTAAAATTGCAATTACAGGTTTGCATATTTTAAACTATGAATCAAGTATTTTGTTAGTAACTTGTTTTATGCACAAATACCCAACACAAATGCCAATACACATGTTTGTACATATGTATATATGTACGTATACATGCGCATAATCTAAAAATAAATACAAACCTACATTAATAAATACTATGATATGTGAATTATAATAATGATACTTAATATAAATGTACATTTAAAGCCTTGCCGGTACACATAAGCACGTATACACAAACATGATACACTCATTTAACAGGGCGCTCAAGCTAAATAAAACACATACAATTCTACAGACAGACATATTTATAACTTCTTTTTTATTAGTATAATTTGAAATTAATTTTTGAACAACCATAACGATAATATATATTTATTATATATAAAAGATATTGTCGTTATTTCTAGTGGAATAATTATGCATATAAATATGTAAGTGTTTTCTAAGGACTTATCTGGTTACATATAACTTTTTACCTATATATGCCCTGTAAGAAAAACTTGCCAATATGTGTGGACTCAATAAAAAAAGTAATTTTTGGAAGTACTGACACCAAATACTGATATCAGGCTGATACTGTTTAGACAAGAAACCTACATATAAATGACGAATTTAAGAGTTTCTCGCAGGGTGCATATAAAATAAAAAACAATAAATGTTGTATTTAAAATGTGTTGTAATTTATATATGTTAATGCACTTATAAAATTGTAAAAACAACCATTGGTAGAACCAATAAGGACATTTATACTAGCAATGGTTGGACAAAAATATGGTTTACTATTAAGTTAACATAATTAGAGAGTTAGTTTGTACGAGTACTGAGTTTACGAAATGACATGCATATATATTTTTAACTTTTTTGTGTAATTTCATTACCCCAATTTATATTTATCACGACGTTTCTTCTAAAGTACATACTATACTACCAAATGCGCTATCGTATAGAAATTTTTTTAATCAACGTTCTCTCTCAACTGTTAAAACGATAACCTAATTGTAGAATGCTACGAGTAAAGTAAAGTTGTAGTGTCATCACTAATTTTTTAACAGCTTTAAGATATATGTATGTATATGAATCTACTGTATATTTATATTTCTGTACCTATTATATTTTATAACGAAACGCTATTCCTCGCAGAACGTCCGGACCTCAGCACGGAAAGTCGTATACCTTTCGTTTATTTCCACAGGAGGTCTTTTTTACAAAATCACCGACGATTGTGCAATTGTGTTCGATGAAACAAAATTCAATTCTATATCTGTTTGCAAAATACATTTCAAAATTGAAAAGATTATTTCGGCAGATATGATTGTTTATCGAATAACCTCAAAATCGAGGTTCTAAGCTTCAATCTCACCAATTTTCAGCCAAAACGCTTCCGCCGATACTGGGTTATAAATATATACATACATATACAGTATACTCTCGAAAAGTAAATAATCGCGGAAAAGTAAATCACCTTTAAGATTACACATGCACCTCGAAAAAGTAAATTTTTTAATTTACTTTTCAGAGAGTGTGATAAAAAATTCGAAACGAAGCAAGCAGCGTTTTTTACGATGTTGCAAAACACTTACTTTCTTGTTTATCGCGTCTTTTTAGTAAACAAGGAAACTGCTGATGAAATAGAAAGTCAGACACTTCAGATGGAGAAGACGTCAGCTAGGAACCCAAAGTGACATATGGGGAAGCAATTCAAAGCGTAAACAACTTGATCCACTGGTTTAAAAATGAAAACGATGCAAATCAGGTGTCAGATTTTTTGAATTGTCGTACAAAAATGGTCAGAAAATATATTGCAAAAGAAAAAAAACAAAAGAATATTCAAAATTTTTTCTCTTCATAGTAAATACATATGTATGTATTTAAATGTAAATATGTTTTTCATGTAAATCCATATGTTTTATTGAAGCAAATAAATGAATGAATTTTTTAAGTTTAAAAATGCATTTAATATTATAAAAACAGATAATTTATGTATATATTTGGAAAAGTAAATTACCCAAAATACCAATCGATTTACTTTTCGAGAGTATACTGTATTGCAAAATCGACGGTGACTTTGCAAAAAACTACTACTAATGGAATATCTGTACAAATTTCCACATATTTCGTGCTGCGGGCGCATAACGAAATAGCGTTTCCTTTTTATATATAAGATAGAATATACATATATATATATATGTATATTATTATTATATATATATATTATTACCAGGTATTCTTAATAATCTTTGATAATTATTCAAGCGATAAACGCGAGCATAGCCGCGGAAAAAAATTATTTAAAATAAAAAAACAATGTTTAGGAGATTTATTGGGATAATATTAGAAATATTGAGAGTGCACATTCATACTGATGCTGTAAATGATAATACCCGTCAATTTTGTTCACGTATTGCTCTGTTTTAAGTAATATACTAATATTTTGTCCAGTTACTCTGACTGCGGAAGCAAGAGCAATATTAGCGTGTTTTATTTGACCAGCTTGTTTTGTATTGAAGACGAACCGGCATACATAAGAAAAAATCGTTTACTGGCGGGGTTTTTGCGGCTCAGCGTTAACGCCGACACGGCATCTCTAAATAAAGCGGGAACTTTACGTCCAAGTCCCACAAAAATTCTAAAATTATTACAAAAGAAATGAAACGAAAAATGAATTACAAACGTTTATATAATATATGGGCATGAGGAACTTTTGACAGTTATTTGCCACTGCCGGTGTTATGCAGGGACGGCAGTTAGTTATTAACTTGTATATTGAACTAAAGGCAATTTCAGTTCATCGTTTATTTCATTCACAATAGTTAAATTAATAATCAAACCAAAATTATACATTTTTTAGATGGGCAAGACAAATATGAACATTTTTCAGTTTTTTGTACTCTAGATCTCAATGGGACAAAATAAATTTATTTGTATAATATATTAATATTCCATACACAAATTTGAAATTGAAATTAACAATTTCTCCAAGTCAAACATATTGAATTAAATTGAATATCAGGTGACAATCTGTTGACTCTTGCCCGCGTTGCCAACACATTTCGTTTTTAAGCGAAAATATAAGCTTTTTATTTGTCAACTACAGTGGTGCTCCAGTATAACGAACGCCGATATAACGAATGTTCAATATAACGAAAGCTGGAAATTGGATGAACTCGATATTACGAATGTATGGCGTTTGTATTTGGTTTAGGTTGTATTACAACAAAAAACAATGCAGGCAGTTAAATACCCGTTATTTGTTGTTATTATTGAGCTATTTTTTTTTAAAGAATTCTATTTGTTTTTTTATGCACGCTTCATTGCGCGTAATATCAGTTGTGAGCTCAATATATAACGAAAGCTGGAAATTGGATGAAAACTCGATATTACGAATGTATGGCGTTTGTATTTGGTTTTGGTTGTATTACAACAAAAAACAATGCAGGCAGTTAAATACCCGTTATTTCTTGTTATTATTGAGCTATTTTTTTTTAAAGAATTCTATTTGCTTTTTTATGCACGCTTCATTGCGCGTAATATCAGTTGTGAGTTCAATGTGGTAAAGTGAGGATATCGCATAAATTATTTAAAAATGCCTTCAATTCGGAAACGGCTTTGCTTGGGTGACAAATTAAAAATAATTGACGAAAATAAAAAGAGGAAAACCCTGAAAGAAATCTCTTTGAAATATGGTATTCCAAAATCGAGTGTTTGCACAATTTTAAAAAATTGCCAGAAAGTGATAAGAAGTGTTAAAGGCACACATGCTGGCATATTGAGACGACAATCGTTAAAGAAAGGCGAATATCAAACTTCAGCACAGATGATTTGGAAGCATGGAACAGTGTAGACAATGTACTTGTAGAAGAGAACCCGAGTGCTGAAAATGAACTAGCTATAGAAATTTCGGAAGAGAAGGAAGGTGATACCGCTGCAGTTGTAGCTGTGCTGCCAATAAAGCATCCTGATGCCATCGACTGCTTTGAGAAGTGTATCAAATGGTCTGAAGAAAACAACGTGGAACAGGAAAAAATATTTGTATTGAAAAGCCTACATCAAAAGGCACAGGATCTCAAAATTTCTCGCCCACAAAAGCAAATGAGCATAACAAATTTCTTTTCAGTTGAATAATGCTCATATTTTTGTTATAAAATTCAACTTTTATTAATTTTATTGTATGCATTTTCCATTGTATATGTATTTATTTCAACCAATGCTTATGAATTCATGAATAAATAGTTATTTTTAAACGTACCAATATTAATTTAGTTTTCGTTTCCGATATAACGAATATTTCAGTTTAACGAACGGTCCCAACATTATATCATTCGTTATATTGGAGTACCACTGTATTTAGTTATTAGCTTATGACGGTCAAATAAAACGCGCTTATTATATTTAAAATAAGATACTTTTTATGCAACCCATATGCGTTTTTTTGTCATTGTATTTTTATTTTAAAAGCTGTTGTTTTTTATACTATATTATAGAATAACGAATGATCAGAAAATTTCACCGGTGAAGGGCTGTTATAGAATTTCTAGGTCGACCAACGACCTAGACTAACAAAGAATCAACTACCATAATACAAAAAAAATCCAAACGAACTAGTCTTAACTATACTGGTACTTCTACGGCAAATATCATATACCGAATTAAAGGATATGTTGTCTGTTATCCTAACCCTAATGCCTCAATAAAAAATAATATATACATAAATATATATATATATATATATATATGTGTATGGCTTTGAGCGTCCACTCTGCGGGCACCCTTAGGAAAGTACCGCTTTTCACTACAAAACTTGTAGCTAAGCGCGTGCACTTTGCGAAATTTCGCTTAAATTGGCTAGCTGAGAGGTGGCGAATCATTCTTTGGACTGACTGGGAAGATCGTTTTGTTTGGTGGCCGAGGATTCTGTTGTTATGTTAGAATATTTATGTAGTACATATACGGAAACACATATGTATGTATATATACCACAAAAACAATAAAGTACGGCGGTCTCATTATTATTGGGTGTGCTTTTCTTACTAAGGTTTGGCCCGCTGGGTCATCGGATTAAAACTACGATGCAGTTCCTACTGCAAAACATTACCCTTTTATAAAGAAGTGGTAATGCATTTCCAAGTACAAATCGGAATCAGTTAAATATTAGAGGTCTGAATGAACGCTGAGAAATATAAAAAAGTATATTGAAGGGGTGGTTCCTAGCTTGGTGCCCCTAACCAAAAATGATACATATAAACCCTATTTCTTATGATAACTCTGCACTTTGCTATCGAGTCTCCACATTTTTTAAATTAACTCCTTCATTTAGACATTTGAGATTGGTAAATTAAAGGAAGATATGGGTATTGGATTGGTCATTAAGTGCCCCGATTTCAATTCAACAGAAAACCTAAGAGTTCTAATAAACGCTAGAACCTACAAAAAGAAATCCAAAACAATGGTTTAATTAAGGCAAACAATAGAAAAAGTGTAATTCAAAGCAATAATCGCCGAATATTTAAACGCTTTATACAATTCATCCCAAAAAGAGTTAGAAACGCCGTAAACGCTAAAAGTGGTGACAAATTAAGTAAAATGTCCATGGTTTTCAGAATGAAGTATTATTACAAAAAGTTACATTAAAAAAAAAAATTTTTGGTAAAATATTAATGTCGTCACTAATGGTTTGAAAAAATTTTAAAGGACTGAATTCAACACTATGATTTAATGATTTTGCATTTACACCCCTGGCCACGCAAACCTTATCACTATACTTTCTTAAATTTTTGTTCGGACTTTTTTGTTCGTTGGGGATTTTTTTCAATTTTGTTTTTTAATTTTTGTAGTAAGCTGAAGTAAACTAAATTATATTATCTAATTATCATTATAGTTTTTACACAAATTAGCTTTTCTGTGCTTATACAAACGCGCCCGATTTTATTGTTTTTATTTATTGTTTTTAAAGTAATATACCAACTAAACTTCGTGTTTCAATTAAAAAAAAATAAAATAATATATTAATTTCAATTGTTATGTCTGTCTCTTACATTTTGAGCTCAATCTGTAAAGCTCATTATCTTTCAATTGATTTAGCTATAGCTGAATGTGTTTTGTTTTTAATTTTTAATATTTCTAATTAATAATACGAGTATGTCATTCACTTATTTCTAAACAAAAAATTTCTATACCGCAAAAAGTACCGCGATGTGTAGTCAAATATGCATAATACTTGAAAACTTTGAGTGGTAAGGTTTGCGTGGCCACGAGTAAAAGATTAGAGATCTTTACGTATACCACGTTTCTGATTTTGGATAAAATCGGTTTTTGGCAACACATGTATGGAGAATACTGAATAGTGAAATTTCACTAACAGATGTTTCTCCAGTAATGATATACACACATATATTGTATGTATATATTATATATACATATATATATGGGCCATTCCATCAATTGGCGACTTGGTTTTGTACCCGTGGTACTCCGATTTTGACGAAACTTTAGAATATCATAATATAGACTAAAATAAGAATATCTGTAAACTTTTTAGTGGCCAAACTTGCTTCATTGTTTTTTGGCGCGCAATTCAAATTGAGATCAAACAAAAAAATGACTTTTTCATTTATTTTTTAACGACCTCAAAATTGAGTGAAAAAAATTTTGAAGTTATCCATTTTTATGTAAAAAAATCTCAGCTTTCTGATAAAAATATTTTCAAAATCAAAAAAAAATTTCAAAATCCAAAAAAAACATGTTTTTTCCAAAAATCCCGCTTTTTGTGCTCTTCCCACACTTTTTTTTCAAAATTGACATTATTTTTCGATTCCTCGTTAAATTTTACATAAGAATCAGTGTTCAAAAATATGGGACTCTCATCCCATGAACACCAAAAAAAATTCAAAGTTGACGCTCAAAATCCAAAAAAAAACATTATTTTCCAAAAAATCCGGTTTTTTGTGCTTTTCCACCAACTTTTTTTCAAAATTGACTTTTCCATTCGATTCCTCGTTAAATTTTACATAAGAATCAGTGTTCAAAAATATGGGACTCTGATCCCATCAACAGCAAAAAAAATGTAAAGTTGTCGCTATATGGCACATATTTTTATGAATGAAGACTGTGATTTCTTCTTAATTCAAGTCTAAGAATACAATTTACACATTTACCTCTTTCACACAACCTTCTAAGCGAACACACTGCGCCGTATAGCGACAACTTTACATTTTTTTGCTGTTGATGGGATCAGAGTCCCATATTTTTGAATACTGATTCTTATGTAAAATTTAACGAGGAATCGAATGGAAAAGTCAATTTTGAAAAAAAGTTGGTGGAAAAGCACAAAAAACCAGATTTTTTTGGAAAATAATGTTTTTTTTTTTGGATTTTGAGCGTCAACTTTGAATTTTTTTTTGCTGTTCATGGGATCAGAGTCCCATATTTTTGAACACTGATTCTTATGTAAAATTTAACGAGGAATCGAAAAATAATGTCAATTTTGAAAAAAAAAAGTGGGGGAAGAGCACAAAAAGCGGGATTTTTGGAAAAAACATGGTTTTTTTGGATTTTGAAATTTTTTTTTGATTTTGAAAATATTTTTATCAGAAAGCTGAGATTATTTTACATAAAAATGGATAACTTCAAAATTTTTTTCACTCAATTTTGAGGTCGTTAAAAAATAAAAGAAAAAGTCATTTTTTTGTTTGATCTCAATTTGAAGTGCGCGCCAAAAAACAATGAAGCAAGTTTGGCCACTAAAAAGTTTACAGATATTCTTATTTTAGTCTATATTATGATATTCTAAAGTTTCGTCAAAATCGGAGAACCACGGGTACAAAACCATGTCGCCAATTGATGGAATGGCCCATATACAAGAGTTAGGAGTAGTAAACTTTTACAAAGATTATGGAAATTTTACATATTGTTTTTTTACATATATTTATACAAGTGGTTTACATACAGAGCTTTATTTTATTTATAAATAAATCAATTTACAATAAATTACTGAAATGACTGTAAAACGTGCAGTAAGCTGCCCTTCTTCTGTGCTCAAATATTCCACATCGTATAAATTAACTATCTAACGAATTCCTTGCAGGTGTACAATAATTTATCAGCGCGAATTTTTACAATGAAGAAAGTACATGTGTATTATTCATATTTTTGCTTGAGATTAGCATTTTTGAGTAATTATGTATATCTACACATTTGTTTTCTTTTAGGTCTGTACCATGACAAAGAGTATGTTTTTAATACATATGGTTGTTTTTGTTTCATATTCAAGCATTTTTTTTGGTATTTTGTTGTGGACTATTTATATTGTACTGCCTCATGAGATCTGCTATCCAATGCCTTTTAAAGGTTTAATATATTTTACACCACACAGAAATGTTGGAAATAATTTTGATATATTTTTATCTTTGCAATGATTTTGTTCTGCTCTTAAGTTTATACATTATGCCCAGGTTTTTATTACCTTCTCAGATTGAAATCAATTGAAAACGTAATTTAAGAAATCCATCACCAATATTTAATTTACTTATACTGGTTATCTAAAAAATCCAATTTATAAATACTTATGATTTTTGAAGGATGACATTTGGTGTGGATCCAGATACACACATAGATTCATTAGAACAAGCCGAACTCGCAACTGTTGAGGGAACATCCAAATGGTCATGCAAGTTAACAATTACAGGTACACACAAAGCAAACAAAAACATATGTATGGACATTTATATTTATTTATTTACAAGTAGCACAACATGGTGCTTAAGAGGGAAATATAATCCAAAAATAGCAGTACTTAATTGAACCCGTAAAGTCCTCATAACTAAAACCTAAATTACCCTGCCACTAACCCAACCATTGAACACATTTGTACCAGTCATCCGAAATGTACTATTATACCAGTTTATCATCAAGTCGATTTCTACAAAAAAAAAAATAAATAACAAGCTTCCTACACTAGAAGACACGTTGATTTTGTGCAACTTATTTTTCGAGAATTTTTACTTTCTATATTTATTTAATTTGTATATGTACATAATGTTGGAGTAAGAATGCATAAATATATACATTGAATATACCCAAAAAAATTTTAAAAATTGCTACCATAATGCAATGCATAATGCAAAGTATATCGTTTTTTCTGAGAGATCTTACTTCTTAGAACAATTTCAAGTTTCTTTAAGTACACAGGAACTAATGAAAACGTCTACATTTTCGGTTTCACAGAACCGGTTCGATTGTTGTTTTGAGCATTTTTACTACTTACATAAATCGATTTCATACACTTTCCCTCTTTGCAGATATGTCTACCTAATTATCTTATAATATTTTTCACAAAATATTCGCAAAAGGAAAACTTTTTGTAAAATAAATGTAAGGATTATATATAGTAATTCACCAAAGTTTATTTACTTACATATACATATATGTTATAAAACATACACAGTGTCACACTAACCAGCCTTTACTGAGCATAAATGTGTTTTTCAGTTATCACTATAAAAATGTCCTAAAAAATTATTGTTATAAAACCAGAGATATGACCAATTCACATAGAACTGTTGCTTCGCTTTGCGTCAGACATTTGATTTTACAGAGAAGTTCGATATACGCTTTTATATGAGTACGTTGTCAATATCTGACTGTTTTTTTCCCGGCACATAAACGGGGAGTTAGGTGTTTTACTATTATCTTTGTAAAATCTTTGTTCCAAAGTAGTATTGTCCTCCATACTGGGAACGTCTTCTTGCGGTATGTTTTCCTTAGCATGACCTCCAAGAAAACTTTGTACTAAAGCGGTATCATCCTCCATTCCTAAAACCCCTTTTTGCGACAGATTTTCCGTGACAAAGTCATCATAACTGAATATGTTGAAAATATTTCAGATGCTCGAAAACCGCTTAGAATATTTGTCGAGAAAAATCATTTTAGAAAGGCTCAGTTGGGCAATAAAAAGTGCTTTTTAATGTCATTCTCGTTTATTGAAGAGGGATTGGCCTTTTTTGTAGTTTCGCAGCACTGTCTTAAACTATAAAAAATATTATAAAAATAATTATTATTGCATTTTAATCGCTACTTTCCTTAGTAAAGAGCATTTTTAGTAGGGTGACATTTTTATAAAAATCGTTGTTTTTTAAGTATAAATCGAAAATCTTAAAAAATTTTGTAAACCATTAATCAATGCTAAATCAAGTTATTAGAGTTTTAAATTTTTGGACAAATTTCTAAATTACAGAACTTTGAACGGGAAGGTGACGAATCTGCTCCAGTTCATTCTTCTGTGCTGAATATGCCCTTTTCTAAATTGCCAAATGAGCAACGAAAACACTTGATTAGTATTGAAATATTTTTTTTATTGCATTACAACAAACGAAGTAATACTATTTTTACTTACCTCAAATTAAATAAATATTTTTGAAAACTTTGCAATCACCTGATTTGAAGTTCATTTAAAAGTAGCTCTATAGGCACTTACGCACATACATGTCGAAATTACAACAAGCTGCTAAAACTCTTTAAACAGGTGCTGATCTTTTCATTTTCGCAACAAAACTGCCAAACTTTATCAAAATATGTATATGTAGTTGACCAATGGTAACCATTAAGCTAGTAATTTTCCATCATATCAAAAACGGTTTTTGTCAAATTTGGCCCAAAGACGAATGCTACCCAGTTTACCTTATGTGTACATTCACATAAAAAGTTTTCGACGTGAAACCAAGCAAAATGTTTTATACGTTTTGTCAAGCAACAGTCACCATTTTCATTAGAGAGAAACACGCAAAGCTAAGTATTCATTGTGGTATACATACACTTCGTCGTTTCAGTATGAACTGTCACTCAAAGCGAGGAAAGTTGTATGTGAATGGGCCTATAAAGAGATGCCCAACTCATCTGTCATTTGAAATGAGAGAGTAATTACTAAACGTTAAAACCTTCTGAACTCAGTCAACTGTCAAAGTTCAGGAGATGTTGACGTTTAGCAGGGGGAAAATAGGTACGGCCAGGTTGAAATCCTACCAATAATATGTGAACGAAGAAATTCGGTGCTGCTCACTAAGAAATGCTTTAAAACAATAAAAATTAAGAAAAACACGAAACTGAAATTTAAATGAAATCTTTTGTAATATCATGCTTTGTAGTATTAGTTTTAAATTTCAAATGATAAAAAACATTTTCCTTCCCCCAAGGGCTAAATGGCTTATTAATAATTTTACTGCTCTGAAAAAATATAAGGTAACAGAAATAGAATCAAGAAATTCACCATTTTATTTCAGAAACAAAATTAAAGACCATTTTTGAATATAATAAATAATGCTAAGATACCACTGAAGTTACAAAATGTATTTTTGGAATTTTTTGCCTATGTGCTATTTTATCTCTAACTCATTTACACATTGTGATTCTTCAGAATGAATCGATCTGGCGAAGGCATCAAATTTGAGGAACATTTTCAATCCGTTTATTCAGACAAAAAAAAAATTGCGGCAGAGCTGAAATTTGACGAAGAAACACCAAGAATTTGCGAATGACAAACAAAACGCGAAAATTTCTACATAAGAACTTGCGCAGAACACTACAAGCTCTAAGTGTACATTCCTTTATTAGATACAATCGGAGAAGATTTGAAGACGCGCTTTTCTAGAGAAGTATTGAATGGATTTCAACTGAGTTTGCTGCTTCGAGAAAAGTATGTACTTTGAAAGCCAAAGAAATGTTAACTGGCAGTGCTATTGAAGACGTACTTTTCTAGAGAAGTATTGAATGGATTTCAACTGAGTTGCTGCTTCCAGAAAAGCATGTGCTCTGAAAGCCATAGAAATGGAAAATCGTATTGACTGTTTGATAGATTCAAAGACCTTTTGGATAAAGACAACGTCGTGCGACGTTTGAGACTCAAAGGTGAACTTGTTAACTGGCAGTGCTATTGGAGGCAAAAGCAAAAGTTAAAAGACTACCAGTTACCAACTACTGCACTGAAAACGTTGAAGAACTGCGATGTAGACCTATACCCCATAATTCGTAGTTTTCTTCTCATCCAAGGTGTGTTCCAAAGTAAACAGGCCCCCTGGTCGCCTAGTGCGTTAGAATCTGCTATCTTTATTGGTTGTCCAGTGAGAATTTCATGGATTTGAAGTGAAGTTATTGCGTTTTAAGTGTCAGAATGTTTGTGTTATCGGTGCGAAAATGAGCTTCGAACAAAGAGCCAACATTAAATTTTATTTTAAAATTGGTAAAACTTTTACTGAAGCGTTTCAATTGATGAAACACATTTATGGCGATGATTGCCTATCCCGTAGTAGAGTGCACGAGTGGTTTCAACGTTTTCAAAATGGTCGTGAGGACATACATAAATGACGATCAACATGTGGGTCAATCAAAATCTGTGATCATCGGAAAATCCAACGAAACTGAGCATGAATTCATCAAAAATCAGCCGAAATTATTATTGAAATTCATGAAAATGGAGTTAAACATCTCCAACACATCTATTTATCGCATTTTGACCGAACATTTGGGCTTACGAAAGGTGTGCGCACGGTTTGTTCCGCACAAATTGACTGACGACCAAAAATTACTAAGAATCCGTTTCATCGATCGACGCTTGTGAGCGATTATTTGAACAAAAATCACATTTTAACCGTTAACCACTCCCCGTGACCTGATATGCCGCCGTGGGACTTTTTCCTTTTCGGAAAAATGAATTTGCCGATGAAAGGAAAGCGTTATGCAGACGAAGAGGCTATTTAAAAGGCTTGCACCGGCATATTGGCTACCATACCGGCCAATGAGCGAAAACACTCATTCGACATACTTTTGGAGCGCGCAAAAAGCTGTATTGAAGCAGTAGCAGGTTATTTTGAATAAAATAAATTGTTTTTGCTGAAAAAACCATTTGTTCTACTTTTTTTTACTTTGGAACGCACCTTGTATTCTGCATACTTCCTGTGACGAATGCGAAACGTAAAAACGAGGCTGAGGACAAACATGCTTCAATATAGATTAAAGAAGAAGTTCTCAAAATATTCTCAAAACTTGACCCACATCGTTTTGTTTTGTGAAATTTTTCTATTCAATCATGAACTCACTACAGTATTGTACATTACAAAAAAGTATGCCACGCGCACGACTACGATTCATGTGTTTTTTTTTTTTTAAATTTAATAGCATTTAATATTAAAAGGTCGATTTAAAATTTTTCCACCATGATATTGTATTAAACTGTATAAAAACTACTATATTTATTATAATAGTCTTCGTGTTTCAAGTTTATTTATTACCCTAAATCCAAGACGCTCTCACACTGGAATAAGTTGGGCATTACTTTATCCCTGATAAAACTCTTAGTGTATGTATGATTTATACCCAAAGCATTTCATTAACTCGGTCTCCACTATGAAATTATAAGTATATTTTTTACATTTTTCTAGCTTTTTCTATCGTGAAATTGTCATTACAGCAAACCTGCTTAGTCTTTTATATTCTTTATACTTGTATAAATACTTTGGGTATAAAATAGCCTAAGCTAGAGGTGCCAAATTTGTGCTTTTAAAACTTTCCTAGGGAATTTTTCTGATCTTCACGAATCGTGATTTTAATGTAAAAGTATATTGTAGTTATAAATCAATCACATGAAGATTTAATAAGGAGCAAAATTGCATTGTTCTCACATTTCAATCACTTTGCAATCTTTCGTAAAATACATTTTTGTTAATATGTTTTAATGATAATGTGGTGACACACTCCTAAATTTTTCTACAAAATGTATACCCTGATATCTTTTATGTAAGTCGCAACAAAACTTTGAAACAGTTCTTAAGCAAAACTGCACCAACATTAGTTTGTTACAAAATTTAGTTATTTTTTATTCTTAAACTAAAATAAGTTTTGCTCAGTAGTTTGTTACCAGAGTACAAGCTAAATTCGATTATATAAAATTGATTATGCAAAAATCAAAAAAAATATTAAACATTTATTTATTTAAGACCCATCCGGATATTAGAAACTTTTTCGAGGCACCGTTAACAAAAACGAATGTATGTGTTCGCTTAGCTCTGCTGCGTCCAATCTGACACTATATAAAATTGCTTATCGCTAAATTTAAACAATAACAATTAGATAAATGGGCAATGGACATTTCTGTTTAAGAACAGATCAGCTCTTATTTGCGTATGATCTGATAAGTTATCAATGTTGCATATTTTTCATTCTATGCTACAAAAGTGTATAACTATCAAATATTCAGAATATATAGATAATTTGTATCATCAGTTTACAATATAATTATGCCGTAAGTTTGCGAGCTTAATCGTGTTCTTCTAAATATCCTTAATTACCTCTGGTTACACCTTTTATTGCTATATAAGACTAATTCTATATACGTAGCTGTTCGTGTTTTGCTCATACTTGTCTTATGTTTAATTTATTTTGGATGACACATACTCAAACATATTTTATGAAACTAAAACAAGTGTATCAATAAAAAATATTTAATGGCCTGAATAAAACATCTATATATGTACATATGTTCTAAATGCTGAATGAATGTGGTAATGGAATTGATATTTAAACTTATTTATTTTTTAAGCCGATGAAATGTTCTTTATTAAATTAACTCTAACTACGTTTATTATCACTGATTCCTAAGCAACACTAACATACCACTCACATACCGATCATATGCAAAAAGCATCTCATTTTTACTTGCAATACCAGAATATACATATACATATATGGTCCCACATTTTACGATATATAATATATAAGCTTAATGTTTATGATATATAGATAAAAATTATTTTTTGTAATATTTATTTACCGTCTGTCCGTGTACTTATACAGAGTGAAAAATAATGAATAATCTATCAGATATCTTATGAACCATTTTCAGCGGCCTTGAAGTTTATTGAACTATTACTAGCATTTTTTCTATTTTTAGTTAAGAATGGGAAAGGGCAGTTAAATTCTTTTCATATAAATACTTGTTTTTAAATGTGTATAAATCAAAATAAATGAAAGTATTCTGAAAGTAAATTCGGTATTCTTTTCAATGACAATTAACATCATATACATAAGTGTTTTATAAATTTTAAGTAATCAGCAATCCACTATAATTCACTGAGAAATCTAGACCAACTCCATAGAAAATATGTTATTACTACGTAGTATCTCTTTGAAAAATAATAGTATTTAACTTTGTTGTTGTAACGACAGAAAATATTCTTGATGTCGAGACATGGTGTCGAGTTGACAGTCCTTGGCCGGATAAAAATCCTGGTCCGTTCCGATCCTTAGGCCTGACTGTCGTGGGAACGGATTAAATTGTGTTTTACGCTGCAGTTACACAAGCAAACACTTTTTTTAAGTTGATCACTCAAACAACTTTTCAAAATTTTTTTAAATTGATAACCATGACGTGGACTGCAGTAAGCTTGATAAACAATAATCGTTTCAAGATGCCATCATGGGAACCACTTAAAACTCGTGAAAGTTTTGATCGAAATGAATGATTTAATAGCAAGATGAAATGGGAATGAAGAGATGAATTGAGTTGTTCGAAAGCAACTTTAGAGTATATTCCAAATTATTTTTTTTGTTCTGACATTCAAGGGACACAGACATTTCAATTTCTGCAGAAATTGAAAATCAATTATTATATTTTGATATCAATCCATGAATATAAGAAAATATTCATATTCTCGACAATTGCATGACATTTCTTCGAAAACATTTTGATTAACTGTGTAAACTTGATCGTCAAGTGGCCCCAATGTAAAATGGGAATGCTACTTGAAATCAATTTCATAATCGAGCATTCTTATATAATTATTCAGAAATCATTTATGCTGAAGTAGGCTATGTAATTTACTGCTGAAGTCAAGTCGTCATATAGATTCAGTTCTTTTATAAGATTTACTTCCAACTTTTACCTCGTGGCGAAAGGGCGGACGGTCTGTTTGACGAAAACCAAAGTATTGATATTCGCCAATTTGATTATATTATAAATAACATATATTTTATTATGTTGGCATAATAACCGTGTTGGGGAACGAGAATAATAATTAGTAACTCATATGTAGTTGTTTTTCACGATGAAATTTGCTTTAAATTATGACAAATAATTTTATCATTTATACATATATCGTACAATGTTTAGTGTATCCTGGTATGAAGTATAAAACTTTTAAAGGTTTTCTAAACATTTATTGTTGTAAAAATATTGAATTGGCTATATTTTTAATATTATACTATTGGTAAATTGTAAAACAAATTGAAAGACATTCTGTGAATCGGTGCAGATATTTAGCGTCTTTTTTTAACATTTAAATTCTTTGAAGAGTAATACAAAATTTAATTTGTTTAATTTTTTGTTTGGAAAAACTCAGCTTACTTTAAACATTTTTCGAAAATAAAAGTTATTTTTACAACAATAAAGAAAACTTTATTCTATTTTAAAAGATAAAAAAGCATATCAAGAGAGAATGCTTCCGTTTTTTTCTTCTTCTTTCTTCCTTGAAATTGAATTTTTGATAAATGAATACAACGTAGAAAATGCACTTACAAATTATGTGTGGCTCACTTCGTTTCTTATCAAATCGAATATTTATACCACAAGTATTTAATATGCATATACATACATACATAGGTATAAACAAATCGTTATATATACGTATGTATACCTACATTGCTATAGAGTAACGCTAAGGCTTATGTATAGAAAACATATAGATATGATATGAATATGATGAATAAGATATTTATAGAATTTGCATTAATCACTTGTGAAATTTCTTTACTTGAATCAAAGGCTTTATTAGTACACATACAAGGTCGTTTTCTTAATGTCTGGTTATCATTTCAGATTGTCTTTCAGTTAAATTTTGTTTAAAAAAAGGTTCTTTCCCGAAAGAAGGAGTCTTGGCTAATTAACCAAAACTGAATTAACAGAAATAATTTCCTAATAATATATATCATTGACTGCTCCACATTCCAACTAGACTGTGTTCAAAATATCGAAATTATCGTCATTTGAGGTATCAAAATTAAAAAATACCAGTAGTTTGTTTGAAAAAGTACAGCTGATTATTTGTTTTAACGTAGTTTATTGACTGCAGGTAACAAAAGAATGTTATAAACACATATGTTTACTTAATGAAACTTTCGTCATGTATTTACATAGTTACATGCTAGGAATGTTAAAATTTCCGTTACTTTTTGAACACACCTCGTACATACGTACATACATATACACTGCACATGGTATTGAGAGAATCTACCCATGGGTGCTAGAAAAATATTATTATTGTTCAAACTATTTGACAATATCAGGTAAAATCACTTTAAAATTGTAATATTATAGTACACATGGAATTTTTACAAATTTGGAGATATAGTTTATCAGTGGCAAATCCATAATTTCTTCCTTTTTTCTTCGCAATATAATTTTAATATTGGTGGTAAATTCTTCTGAATTTGAGTTAAAATCCCTGATTTTGAGGGGCTTTGAGATAGTTTAAAATTCTTGGAAAACCTCAAATGTACTTTGTAATGAATTTTTTAGGAAGGGATTTTATACATTGAAACACACTCGTTGCACAAACTTAAATCTTGTCCGACGCAAACTAACATACGCAATAAATTCCTGGGACAGATATGGCGGGATTTGCTAAGATTTCGGGGCGCCATAACACCAACTCATTCATTTCATATACTCGTACCTAATTTTATTATTAAAAAAATATATTGAACCCTAAAAATCTTAACTTTATTGTCTTTAAATAACCACAAAAAGTGCTTATAAACAAAAATAGCTTAATAAAAAGTGTAAATAAACGTATGAAATCAACTAGCAAAATTGTGTTATGAAATGCCAACCACTGATCTAATGTGTTTAATTTATGCAAAATTGCCACGTACATGTTTCTCGGCACTTTGAGAATAATCCGCTACTGTATAACATAAACTACTGCTAAATTTGGTAGTCAAGTCGCATTACGAAATTTCTTTCCGCAATATTGGTTAGGAAGCATCGAACCCAGTCAGTGTCAGTATTGACACGGTATCACCACGACGGGAGAATGTTTGGAGCAATGCTCATACGATGGCAATGGCCTTAATGCATTCAGTGTCAAGTTGCATTTAATTGACCACACATCTGTTGCTCTTGGAACCCCCCGTCCAATGTTTGTCGCCAAACTCTTCCCATATGCTCTAAACATTCTGATATGCGATTGTTTGGTCCGCGTTCTAGGATCCGTATACCGTTAAAGTTCCTCTCTCTGCTGCCATATGCAATTTTTAGTCGTTACATTTCGTCTTATAGAAAATTATGAAAAACAGAGACAATAATTTTAAAGTTGGTTTACAAAATGTAATCTAGACATAGTTAAACCACCCGCAAATATAAATAATAGAGGGGTTATTAAAATAAGAAATACACACCCGTGGAAATAACACAGCTATTATTATAAATGTATGTACGTATTTTCCTCAAATTGCAGACTAAGGGGCGTTTTCTCAATGTCTGATTATCAGACATCAGTCAGTTAAGTTCTGGTTAAAAAAATTTTATTTACAGGAAAAGTTAGTCGTGGTTAAGCTAACCAAAACTTAACTGACTGATGTCTGATAATCAGACATGGAGAAAACGGCCCGGTCGGTGCAAAAAAATAAATACATATAATATTTTCTTTGCTATTTAATGTTTATAATACAAATGTATATACATTGTAAGAGTAAACATATTATAAGAAAGTCCTTTGAGAAGATTGGCAGTGGGAGCATATATCTGATAATGCAATCCTATATACGTAATTATAGTACGTCCGTAATGTTTCCAAAAAGGAATGCAAGCATTACATACTGAGTTAAAGGTGCATGCGGGAAATACAGTTGTTGTACTATATTACATGATTTTATATAGCATGATACCGTACCGTCTAAACGTTTTCCCCAACCTCATTGTATTTCAGCAAGCTCATTAATATCATATTTTCCCACTACGATTATTCATCATATAGATAAATACTAACTAAATAGTTATATCACATGCACATAAACATACTAGAAATTCATATTCATCACAACAACACAATTTTCACAAAGCCTCTTACTTTATATTTAACCACCATCAAGCTTAAATAACACTTACATATACTACTTATTAGTAAATACTCTTATTTTATAATTCTGCAGACATACTATACTCCTATTTAGATGTATTTAAATATTCGTACCAGTATAATTTGAATTTTCGATTTTTGATAATGAAACGAAAACGTGTATCCACAAGTAATACATTTTGACAAAAAAAGATTTAAATTAAAAAATATGTATATGTAATTCTACAGTGATATGTGCTCAAGGCCTGATAGCGAAGGATAAAAGCGGTACCAGTGATCCCTATGTGACGGTGCAAGTTAGCAAGGTGAAAAAGCGTACACGTACAATGCCGCAGGAGTTAAATCCTGTGTGGAATGAGAAGTTTCACTTGTGAGTACATAATGTCTGTCTGTTTACCTTACTACCTCTATGTCAGTATAATATCCTTGAATGTTAACGTGTATGCCTGCGAATTTTTATTTAAATTAGATGTATGTATGTACCATTATTATATGTTTTTTATCAAATATATATTGCAATATTACGTATGTATAAATATGTATCAGTGATCTGCATGGGTGTAATCAGAATACACAATTTATTCACGCTATCGCACTTACGCACATTCATTATAACATGCGTTAAAATCGAAAAAATTCGAGTGATCAAGTGCATTTTATATTAAGTGCTGTTCTATGTTGTTGTGAAGGTTTTCGGACAACTGGCAATACCTCATCGCAATTAACCAACAAGAAAGGACTAAGTTCAGGTGTAACCGAACATTTTATAAACGGTGAATGCATTACAATCATATTTGGTACCTTACTAACATATCGCATATTAAATACATAAGCTTCACCACTCGAAAAGTGACAAATGTTGCAAAAAGAGTCGTTGTAAAAGATATTGAAATTTTAAATTTCAAATATTATTAATTTTCCAATTTAACAGAGAAATTAAAAAGCATTTTTAAGTTAAAACATCCAATAACAGTGTTAAAATCACAATTATTTCATCGAAAGTGACACATTTCCAATAAACATTGGTTAAATTCAGGGCCGGCCTGAGAATAACTTCCATCCTAATCTAATGCCAAATTCTGCGGCCCTTTTAAGTCTATTTTGCATTTAAACAAAAAACAAATTTATAACTTTTAAAAATTATTCAGGTAATTTTAATAATTATTAAAAAAACATTATAATCAGTAGTTAAAATATTCTTTAATTTGGAAAAATCATGCTTAACTGTTTTAAGAGTTTGTGTCACTCCACTTTTAATTGATAATGTTTCCTTCCGGAGCGTGGCGCATCTTCGACCACCTCTACACCAGAACGAAAACGTTGAAACCATCGTTGTGCGGTGGAAATGGAAACTGATCGGGTCCATAAACTGCACAAATTTTATTGGCGGCTTGAGATGCATTTATCGTAGTAGTACTGTATGCGTATTTTCTCTTTATTTTGCTCCATGTTTGCGAAGCTATAACTCACGAACGACTTAAAAGAATCGACAATCAATCAAACACGTGTTAGCGCGTGAAATGAGCTTTCCAAAAAGGTATAGCATGACGAATAAAATTAGAACGAGCATTATGAAGTTGGCATCTCGTTGGGAACGCGTCATCGAACAAAACGGCGCATATTTGACTTGAATCGCATTATTGTAACCAATTTTATGAACAATTGAAAATTCAATAAAAAATACCGCAAGACTTTTTTGACAACCTAATAGATGAAATTAGCTATCTGCGTAAAAATGCTTTCGTAAAATTTTGCGCCTACTTGTATTATAAATAGGGGTATTCTCTTGCTCTTGCAAGATTGCAGATTGCAAAAATACTACACCGAAATATACAAGGGCACGAGAGCACCCATTGCAGAATCTAGTGATATATGAGCGACTGATTCAGTCAATTTATTGTAAATGACTACTGTGCATGGCTATTCTGAATTGGCGCACCTTCTGCATACATTTTTAACAAAAAAAACTGTAACAAAACTTTATAATTTAAATAGAAATTATAAAATCTAATTAAAATTTACCTTTCTCAACAATTTAAAGACGTAATATGTCTTTATGTAAAATGGCAACTACAACAGGGTTGCAATTTTATTTTTGCGTGACATTGCATGCTAATATACACGGGTTTTGGTCTGACATATTTCACAGCCCTTGCAAATATTTTTCTGCGTGTGTTTGTTGTTGTGCCGTTGTAAATTTGCAATGCTTGCACTGTGCACCGGGTTTTGCAAGAGCAAGAGAATACCCCTAATATTTTAGACAGCATACGTATGTATTTAATGGCATTGCCAATATTTGATGCTAATACCAATAATAAGATTTCTTCTCTGCCCTTCAGAAAGGCAATATAGTAATTGCCAAGTAGTAAAACCCTCTTGTAATGTATGTATATTTTCAATGAAAAATCAAAGATATTTATAATCAACATTTTGTACTTCTTCTCACAGCGTAGCATTTTCCCAAATAGAAAATTTGGAATGTCTTAAAAATATTATTTATTACATTAGTTTGATCATTATTATTGTTGTGCTTGAATAGTACCTGATTTTATATATTCATTTCTATACTATTCTTAAAAGTCTTCCCTAATATGTGCCATTAATACATAATACCTTTTCAGCAAAAAAGTTATTATACTACACTCCTTTTATTTGAAATTACAGGGAAACCCTATCACTCTTTGATTAATTAAATGCCAGTGTAATAATATACAAGTATACACAATTTGTAATCGAATGCGAAAATATGAAACTACAATTTATGTATATTATAAAAAATTGGAATAAATAAAGTAATTTTGTAAATCTTATATATAACAAGTAAGGCAGGGCATGGTTCGGGTGTAACCGAAAATTATACTCTTCCAACTTACAGGAATCAAAATCCAAGAAATACGTTCATGAAAATATGGGAGTAGAGGGTAGATTTATTTTATCTATTTTTGCCAGTAACACATACTATTAACATGCCACATGCTAAAAAAATGTTCCCTGGGTTTCATTAAGGTACGTCACATATTATCACCAATCATATGGATTAAAGTCAGCCAGTTGTTCGATAATTCTGCTATTAGTTATATAGGGCCTAGGTCAAGTTTTCGCCCAATTTTATCTATTTTAGGCACACAGATACACTGTAATGAGTAAAACACGCTCTCTTATTTACATTGAGATAACTCACATATTGACCGATACATGTGATATAAAGTCACTCGGAAGTTCAAAAATCTTCATGTTAGGTATATGAGGGCTCAGAGAAGTATTAATATCTGCATTTTAATTGTATATCCTATACATTGACCTAAATTTCATGATATTTGGGGGCTTGAACAGGTTAAGTTCGATTTTGACAGTTTTTGGTCATAAGGTGGCGTAATTTAAAAGAATTATTAGTGCAATGATTCATCCCGTTATAGCAAATGCTTCTTGTGTACTGGAAAGTGAAAGAAGCAAGTGGAATTAAAAATTGTGCTGTATGAGATGTAGATGTGCTTTTAGTCCCATTTCTCTCATTGTTGCATTGTGAGATACGAATGTTAAAAGAATTTCACGTACTAAATTTTGTCGAAATCGGTTAGTCGGGTCCCGAGAGATATGGGTATACCGAAAAGTGGATGGCGTCACGCTTGTCGTTAAATTTTTACCCGGGCTCCCATAAAGCCTTCTCATACCGTCTCTGTAGTATTTAGTTATTAATTTATCGCGCTTTTAGTAGTTTTTAATAGTAGCGTAATGTGGAGAGAGGATGCGGTTATTTTCCTTTCCAACCAATTTTACAGTGCCGGTAGGAGTTCTCATAGTATTTGTTCTAATCGAATTTTGTAATTGCAGCTTTAGTTGAGATATGTACGTTAAATCTATTTTTTTTTTTAATTTTTGCTCTCAGGTGCCCCTTACTACTGCAATCCCCTATGCCAAATTAGAGTTTTGCCAGATTTCAACTCGTCTCGCCATCCTGATCATACTTTATATCTATTTCGCTTAGGTTTAGGCGATACATACAACCGTTCGGTCAGCAAAACTATTATGCTTTGTAGGAACAGGTAGCAAGAGTATATAAATGAAACACTTGCTTAATTGTTACAACGACACGTCTTTCCTTTATTAGATACGATTTGCAACTAACTATAAGTTATTTTTGATTAGCTTTCTAAAACTCCTTTTGGGGTAACGACGGTGTTGTCGATTACCCAGGGTTATTTCTGATTAACTTTCTATAACTTCCTCTGGCGTAGCGACGGTATTGTCGACTGCCCAAAATACTCTGAAATGATATTAACACCTTGAGTTTCTTTCTAAAACTGTTTATTTAATAATTCGTAAGCTTACTGCTAGCCGACTATTCTTACCATCGCTGCTGCCGTTAGCGTCGGTCTCTAATGGCTTCCATAAGCATTTCCCACGCTCATGTGCCATGCTCATGCATCGAGCTGATCATCGAATTACAACAGCTGACCAAACATTTTATTTGATCGCGCATGAAGTGAACGATACAGGCTGCATGCATTGCAATTTTGGCAGCATGGGAACTTCAGTACGTTAACTACTGTTAACTACTCCCTCCTTCAAAACATGGTCGTCCTCGGCCATACCCAACCTTTCCATCACTAGACGCACCGCCTTAGAAGTTTCTCTTCGCCGCCTACGCTTTAGTAAGACGATTGATCCAGGAAGGATTACGGCGATTGTGGCACAAATTACTGCGGTTACTAGTGGTGTGGCAATTCAGCGATGTGCCGCAAGTTTGCTTCACTTAGCTTGTGGAGAAATGGTAGGCTTACTAGGGTTTGATGGGAGGTTATATTGATCCGTGCTGAGGCAGCCTGTTGTGGAAGTCTCTTCGGGTATCCATTGAGAGTAACGTATTTGGTAACGCAGTCAGCTATAATGTTGTCCAGTGAATGCAATATACGGCCAGCATGCAATACGGGAAAAATAGTAATCTTCTTACATAATAACTTAGGTCTAGGAAACCCGATAATAAAACTGACAATTTCCTTACTTGCTAAAACCTTAACTCTAGCTATGCTAAACAATTGGTTTATTGTAACTCCTGTGAAACTCTCCTTCATAACCGCCTCCAAATCATCAAGTGTGAAGACGCTAATCAAGTCTGTGGTTTCTTGTATGTATTGTCCATATTCCGTTAAGTTTGATATGTGCCTTATTTACCTCGTCCCGTTACAAATTACTGCAGTACCGTCCAGAATCGGTATGTAGTCCTCGTGCGAGTAGTCCGTTAATTTAGAAGCTGTCAGCGCAACCCAAGTCAAAAGTGCAAAGATGGACGTATGCCTGAAATTCAAAAATAAAAACTATGTAAAAAAAATATTATGTTGAGAGTTTCACTTGAGGTTGTTCTTGTGGACCACCCTCCCTTTCAGTGGCGGATTAATGGGGGGTGGGGGTACGGTTTGGTGTTAAAACACCCTCTAAACTCAGAGAAAAATAATATTACGAAAGAAGCTTGGTTGCGAAAATATTCATCAACATGTTCTTTTGTAGTAATATATCGTGCGCATTATTATGCACCCATGCGCACTATAACCTGCCCTTGCACACCATTTTACGTAGTACATGGTCAACTTTACAAGCTCCTAATTACCACGTGCATAATTATTTGTCAAGTTGCATAATTAACTCATTCTTTTCAACAGTATAATATGATTTTTCGCAATTCAACTATCCTTATACCCATTTTTGTGCACAAGACAAAACGTGTCCTATAATAACTGAATTTTCGCGAGGGAACTGCTATATTAAAAATACGTTGAGTAATAAAAATTTTCGTAAAACACCCCCCAAAAAGTTTTTCTGAATCCGCCACTGCTCCCTTTAATGAGAACGGTTGTTTCTAGATCAGCGTCTATCCTTTCCTCCACGTACGTGGAGTGACTTTGTCGCCTAGTCTCTTGTTGGACATTTTCTCCATCTTCGAAGATTCTATTTTGGCGGTAGGAATTACTCCGCTCTAGCTGTACTTGTTCGGCTTTCTCTAGTCTGGCAGCAAAATCCGGGATGGCATGGATAACCTCAATCGGCTGCATGCCCGTCACTGGATGGAACGGGGAGCGGATGAACGGGAGCGGGGACTCTCCGCTAAAAAATTAAGCGCTTCTTCTTCATATTCAACTTCATTTTCTGCTTTTATTTCTGCCGCTGCATCATAAGCGGCTTGATCGTACTGCTTTTCATACACTTCGCTTCTTTCTTCCGTCAAATGGTTAATCCTCTGGCGTCTGTAGTCCGACGTTCTTTGAGAATTTGCAGATCTCTTGAACGCACTTTGTGGTTGACTATTGCTAAAGGGATGTGCTATAGGTAAGCTTGAGCTATGCGTAATATGATTGTTCTGGTTTGGAAAGTTAGTGCTCTGACGGAACATCTAGGATGGATCGACTTCCATTTTCTCAACTTGGTCGCGCTTTGGAGGGCGAGCTTCTTGCTCCCTGGTGAAATAGGGGTTCTTTTCAGTCCTGTACTGAATGTCGGACTGCTTCTGGTAAGATCGGTTTTGAGGTTGTCTGAGATTTTTTTCCTCCAACGATCTTGCAAACTGGGCTGCAAATCCGTGCCTATCGTGATTTCCTTCTTTTTCCTGGGCCATTGAAAGAGCCGAGGGCAAATCTTTGGGCTGAGCCGCAAAAAGAACATCCGTGAGGTTCCTCCTTAGCCCAGAGACGAATACGCGAAGTTCATCGGCCCTATGCTTGTCATTCATGTACCGTGCCTGGTCGGTGTCAAACGTCATTGTAGTTTCATTTGTGAGAAGTGTGAGTTTTTTCTCAACCTCCTTATAAAATTGAATAATCGAAAATTGTCCTTGCCTTAGCGTTGCTAGCTCTTGCTCGAGCAGATGCAATGGTCGCTTGTCTGAGTATGAAAAATATAAACGGCTAATGATAGCGTCGAAATTAAGGACCGTGTTGAATGATGCCAAAACTGCATCAGCCGATCCCCTAATTCTGTTGCGAATTATGAGGACAGCTTGGTAGTGTTTTGAACTACCCACGTAGGTTTTAAATATATCATACGCGGCCATAGCTTCCTGCCGCCAGGAGACATATTGCTCCTGTGAGCCATCGAACTCTGGAAGTGATTTAACTGCATCCAGGTTTTCATGAGATTCTACCCCGTCTATGATTTTTATTGGTTCGTAAGTTTTAATTTCAGCAGCTGCCACAGTTGCGGCCCGCAACCGGTTTGTAAACTGCTCTAGCTTGGTTTCAAAGTCTTTCCTTTGTACTTGTAGTGCGGCGCTGATGGCCGCATTGATAATACCCTGCAGTTGTTGTTCATTCATGTCTTGTTCGCGCCTGAGACGTTCGCTTGTCAAAAGTTGGTTGTCAAGTCTGTCCAACAGTTCACTAGCCTCAAGTTTGCTCATGCAAGTTAGTTAAGATGGCACGGACGGGTAGCGGACGTAAGTGCACAAAAAAAAACCAAAATGGGAAACAGGAGTTCAAAGTACAACACTGTTTATTACAACCACACTTAAATTGTCAAATTATCACTGATATAATTATAAACAGAAGGCGGAGAGAAAAAAAGTTTCTTCTTCTTCTTTACTGGCGTAGACACCGCTTACGCGATTATAGCCGAGTCCACAACAGTGCCAGTCGTTTCTTCTCTTCGCTACGTGGCGCCAATTGGATATTCCAGGCGAGGCCAGGTCCTTCTCCACTTGGTCCTTCCACCGGAGTGGAGGTCTTTCTCTTCCTCTGCTTCCCGCGGCGGGTACTGCGTCGAATACTTTCAGAGCTGGAGTGTTTTCATCCATCCGGACAACATGACCTAGCCAGCGTAGCCGCTGTCTTTTAATTCGCTGAACTATGTCAATGTCGTCGTATATCTCGTACAGCTCATCGTTCCATCGAATGCGATATTCGCCGTGGCCAACGCGCAAAGGACCATAAATCTTTCGCAGAACTTTTCTCTCGAAAACTCGCAACGTCGACTCATCGGTTGTAGGCATCGTCCAAGCCTCTGCACCATATAGCAGGACGGGAATTATGAGCGACTTATACAGTTTGGTTTTTGTTCGTCGAGAGAGGACTTTACTTTTCAATTGCCTACTCAGTCCGAAGAAGCACCTGTTGGCAAGAGTAATCCTGCGTTGGATTTCCAGGCTGACATTGTTGGTGGTGTTTACGCTGGTTCCAAGATAGACGAAATTATCTACAACTTCAAAGTTATGATTGTCAACAGTGACGTCAGAGCCAAGTCGCGAGTGAGACGACTGTTTGTTTGATGACAGGAGATATTTCGTCTTGCCCTCGTTTACTGCCAGACCCATTTGCGTTGCTTCCTTGTTCAGTCTGGAGAAAGCAGAACTAACGGCGCGGGTGTTGAGACCGATGATATCAATATCATCGGCATACGCCAGTAGCTGTACACTCTTATAAAAGATTGTACCTTCTCGATTCAGTTCTGCAGCTCGAACTATTTTCTCCAGCAGCAGATTGAAAAAGTCGCACGATAGGGAGTCGCCTTGTCTGAAACCTCGTTTGATATTGAACGGCTCGGAGAGGTCCTTCCCGATCCTGTCAGTTTACACAGCCGTATTAGTTTTGCGGGGATACCAAATTCAGACATCGCGGCATAAAGGCAGCTCCTTTTCGTGCTGTCGAAAGCAGCTTTGAAATCGACGAATAGGTGGTGAGTGTCGATTCTCCTTTCACGGGTCTTTTCCAAGATTTGGCGCATGGCGAATATCTGGTCGGTTGTTGATTTACCAGGTCTGAAGCCACACTGATAAGGTCCAATCAGTTTGTTGACGGTGGGCTTTAATCTTTCACACAATACGCTCGATAGAACCTTGTACGCGATGTTGAGGAGGCTTATCCCACGGTAGTTGGCGCAGATTGTGGGGTCTCCTTTTTTATGGATTGGGCATAGCACAATCGTTGGGCATGCTTTCATCCGACCATATTTTGCAAAGAAGCTGATGCATGCTTTTTATCAGTTCTTCGCCGCCGTGTTTGAATAGCTCGACCGGCAATCCGTCGGCCCCTGCCGCTTTGTTGTTCTTCAGGCGGGCAACTGCTATTCGAACTTCTTCATGGCCGGGTAATGGAACGTCTGCTCCATCGTCATCGATTGGGGAATCGGGTTCGCCTTCTCCTGGTGTTATGTGTTCACTGCCATTCAGCAGGCTGGAGAAATGTTCCCTCCATAATCTAAGTATGCTCTGGGCATCGGTGGCTAGATCACCTTTGGGGGTTCTACAGGAGTATGCTCCGGTCTTGAAACCTTCTGTAAGCCGCCGCATTTTTTCGTAGAATTTTCGACCATTACCCCTGTCGACCAGCTTATCAAGCTATTCGTACTCACGCATTTCGGCCTCTTTCTTCTTCTGTCTGCAAATGCGTCTCGCTTCCCTCTTCAACTCTCGGTATCTATCCCATCCCGCACGTGTTGTGGTCGATCGTAACGTTGCGAGGTAGGCAGCCTGTTTTCTCTCCGCTGCGAAACGGCACTCCTCGTCGTACCAGCTGTTCTTTTGCACTTTGCACTTTCCGAAAACCAATGGTTTCGGTTGCAGCTGTACGTAAGGAGTTTGAAATGCCGTCCCACAATTCCCTTATACCGAGTTGCTGGCTCTCAGAGAGCAGGAGTGCAAGCCGAGTGGAAAATCTTTCGGCTGTATGTTGTGATTGCAGCTTCTCCACGTCGAACCTTCCTTGTGTTTGTTGGCGTGCGTTTTTTGCTGCACAGAAGCGGGTGCGAATCTTGGCTGCAACAAGGTAGTGGTCCGAGTCAATGTTAGGACCTCGGAGCGCACGCACATCTAAAACATTGGAGACGTGTCTTCCGTCACTCACAACATGATCGATCTGGTTGGTAGTTTTTCGATCGGAGACAGCCAGGTAGCTTGATGGATCTTCTTATGCTGGAATCTAGTACTACAGATAACCATATTTCGGGCCCCGGCGAAGTCGATCAGCCTCAACCCATTTGGGGATGTTTCGTCGTGGAGGCTGAATTTACCGACCGTAGTGCCAAAGATACCTTCTTTGCCCACCCTGGCGTTAAAGTCGCCAAGCACGATTTTGACATCGTGGCGGGGGCATCTCTCATAAGTGCGCTCCAAGCACTCATAAAAGGCATCTTTGGTCACATCGTCCTTCTCTTCCGTCGGGGCGTGGGCGCAAATCAGCGATAGTTGAAGAGCCTCGCTTTGATGCGGATTGTGGCTAGACGTTCATTCTCCGGAGTGAATGATAGTACTCGGCGACAGAGTCTCTCTCCCACCACGAATCCAACACCAAACTTGCGCTCCTTTATATGGCCACTGTAGTAAATGTCACAAGGACCTACTCGTCTCTGTCCTTGTCCCGTCCATCGCATTTCTTGGACGGCGGTGATGTCAGCCTTTGTCTTTACGAGGACATCTACCAGCTGGGCAGCGGCACCTTCCCAATTAAGGGACTGGACATTCCAGGTGCATGCCCTCAAATCATAGTCCTTATTTCGTTTGCCATGGTCGTCATCAAAAGGGGGGTCTCTCATCTGAGGCTGTTTTTCCTTTTCATTGGGTGTGTTTTTTACGTGGCGGGTCCCAAACCCAGCGCACAACCCTATGCAGGGGATTTTTCGCCTTTAGCACTTTAGCTCGCCTTCAAACGGATGTTCCTAGGCTACCCAGAGGATACTTGGTCAAAGACCGGAAGTCGTGAGATGCTTGAGTCATATGTAAAGGAATCGTTTCTGGCCACTCCCAAGTGAATGGCGATCAGAGAACTTTCCTCACTTGCCAGTTATTTTTATATTAAATTTCTATAACTCGTTTTGGGGTAACGACGGTGTTGTCGATTACCCAGAGCTATTTTTGATTAGCTTTCTAAGTTATTTTTGATTAGCTTTCTATAACTTCCCTTGGGGTAACGACGGTGTTGTCGATTACCCAGGGTTATTTCTGATTAACTTTCTATAACTTCCTCTGGCGTAGCGACAGTATTGTCGACTACCCAAAATACTCTGAAATGATATTAACACTTTGAGTTTCTTTCTAAAACTGTTTATTTAATAATTCGTAAGCTTACTGCTAGCCGACTATTCTTACCATCGCTGCTGCCGTTAGCGTCGGTCTCTAATGGCTTCCATAAGCATTTCCCACGCTCATGTGCCATGCTCATGCATCGAGCTGATCATCGAATTACAACAGCTGACCAAACATTTTATTTGATCGCGCATGAAGTGAACGATACAGGCTGCATGCATTGCAATTTTGGCAGCATGGGAACTTCACTACATTAACTACTGTTAACTTATACGTTCTCGTTCGGCGTCAGTAAGCGGTCTGCTTATTCAGAGTTGCATTTAATAGGTCTCAGTGTTTAAAAAACTGCAGTCGAAGTAGCAGAAGTCGCTATACTTTTGCTTTTCACTGCTTCGACTGCGAGCAACTTCTTAAAATGAACAGTTTCTTCTGCTTTTACTTCTGAAGAAAACAGAAGTCGCAGTCGAAGCAAAAGCAGAAAACGATCGCCGACGAAAAGCGAATCAGCAGCAGCAGACGCCGTGTAAAAAGTTTTGATTTTGCTTTGCTGCTGCTTTCGCTAAGCAACGCAAGTCGAAGCAGCAGCAACTGGTCGATTTCTGCAAGTCGCCAGCAGCAGCAGTCGCCGTTTGAAAATTTTTGATTTTGCTTTATATGTATATATCTGCTAAAATCTTCATCGGTCGTAGTTCTTGTGAAGAAAAATGTGTACCTTTGCAGTATAAAGATTTTTTTCACCTAACATATGTGTTGACACCTCAAAATAATCAAGATATAGATTGGAGAGAGCAGTATACTAAGGCTATAATTTAGAAATAGGTGTTTGCGCCTCCACATTCCAGACAAATGTTATGGTTGAGACTACCAAATGTCTCTGAAACGTTCGTTTAATATGTGGATCAGTTGGAAAATTGTGAAATGGAATTGTTCCAGCAACTTCATTTCATGTTACTTAACTTAGTTGGACGAAATTCTGATTACGTTGGTTTCGCATAGTGTCAAGGACGGGGAATCTAAATCAAACCCATATAATTCTATAAGTTTCAGTCAACATTATTCCTGGATAATCTTACTTTGTTCTAATTGATGAAATTTGGTAAGAGCGATCAGGATAAACAAACCAATTGATAAATGGACTATATATTGAGATTCGTTGAATATGCTTGTTCCTTCTGTTACCTACAACTGCCTATTGTTACTCTCACAATATCCCGTTTAGAGTAAAAATATACAGTGTTATAACTAAGTCGCAAATTAAGCTATTAAACTGAATATTGGTACAAAGAATCACAGGAAAAAGCTACAACCGTAATTAACCAAAATAACCTTTTATGTATGTATACATATCGCGAACTACTGCAGCCATCTTAGTCACCTTCGTTGTAAACATTTACCTCTAATTCTTCATTATATAAGGATAGAAAAATTTAAATTCTGCCAACGACCGACAGAATATTACCCAGCTCAAAGCTAGGTAAAATTTGAACAACTTATGCAAATGTAATTTAATTAGCTGAATTGTATTTAGTAGTATGATTATATATCTTTTTTGTATTCAATGGAATCATGATAAAAAGCTAACATTAATCATGAAGAGATAATAAAAGTATAGGAGTTAACTTTATTTAGATTTAAAAAACATTAATATAGATCATGGGTTTCATTAAATTTTTGAAAGGGGCTGGAAGAGATCCTTATGTTCAGATATAATTTTTGGATGAAAATTATCCTCAAAAATTCGTTCAAGCCTTCATAATAATGATATAATTATGTATGTATGATTGCATAGAATATCAAATGCAAGTATCATTAAAGAAAGCTAGCACGTTTTCTAAAGTTCTCAATTACTAATAAAACCATAATACCAGAATGCAATTTTCTTGTTTCATTAATATTGTTTGTTTTGAACTTCAATTGTAAAATTTTTTCTTTACAGTAAAATGTAAAATTTGTTTACACCATAGTAAATTTCTTGACCTCAACTCAACACAGAAAAATGCTACCGTTCATACATTGATAAAGCCTATAATGTCATACTATAAACGGCAAATATTCTACTCGAGTTGAACAAAGCAACTCCGTACCTATGTATTAAAGTGCACTTATGTTATATTTTGCTGACTCATTTTTTTCACATCGACTTTAATTAGTTGGAAATTAAAGTATAGCGAAAACTTTTATAAATTATGGTAAACTTTTAGATAAATAATTACGTTTTTGACAAATTCGGGAGACCTGTTTTAATCAGCTTAAACGCAAATCTGCTCTTTAATGTCTTCTGAATAGAAAGAAATTTGCAATTTTTTTATGATTTTCTGTAAATATGTGGAAAACAGGCACTAAATGGATGGATAAAATACTTATAGTTAATTTCGCGAACAATTTATCACAGCAACATATATCGTCGCAAGAAATCAGCTGATTTGACGTTCAACTTATTCTTAAAGAACACCCGAGATGCGACATATGTAAAGAAAGTGTATATCGCATATTCTATCTGAGTAGACCATTTAACTCATGGTGAAAAAGTGTTCAAAAACATGGCATGACATACTTAGCATTGAACTCCCTGACCTTACGCGACTAAAAAATGATGTGTCGACACCTTAATTCAGGCATCGAGTTATTTCATGATTACACTGTTTTGGGTGTCTATCCTCAGTAAATTGCAGGAAACTGTATGGCTAATAGGCTTGATTCAGTTTCTCTAGCTACAGAAAGGAAACGGATAAGAGCTCCACTGACTTCTGGTGATTTGCTACTGGGTGGCTGGGCCTCAGTCAGCGCAGGTTACCGCAACACTTCCATCTTGAATGTCCTTTCGCTAGAATAAGGCTTAAATATCTCGGATCTCTCACCTTAAAACAGGCAGCTGAAATAGCGGAAGTAGAAAAAATACCTAAACAGATTTGTGATACGCTCAAGCCGATCCGCTGTCTTGGAGGATGAGCACTCTAACATAGACTAGCTTAACATTTACATATTTGATAGAGACATTGTTAGTATTTTTCGCTTATCTCAAGTGATTATTTACGAAAAGCTTTTATGTTGAATTTTATATGTTCTTAATAATATTTAATTCGCGAACGACAGATACCAGCACCACCTACAACAACTATGAAGAAACTACGCATGATATTTCTAATACACGCAATTGACATATGTAAATGTACTAGTCTCTGTCATAGATATTGGGTAGCAATATATGTATGTACAAAACAAATGGTATTTTGTTTGCTGTGTTGATGGCACATATTGAATTGTAGTAAACGCAAATAGTATACCGTCCAGGATTTCGGGATTAAAATGGATATGGTCAGATAGAGAAGATCCTCCAGATTAAGAATATATATATATAAGCTTATAGTTTTCGAGATATTCGCGTTTAAAGTTGAAAATTACCACTATTTTAATTACGTATTTTCTTTTATTTTTAATAAAACAAACATGTATTAAGGCTTATATATACTATACGTAGGCTGCTATATATATCTCTGGCGTAGGCAAAACTAAGTGTTGCCAGGTGCAATCTGACATTTCCATTGGAAAGTTTGACATTTTTTAGCATAACATCACTCAGAACGTTTTGTCATTTAATCGTGAATTGTTTTATTTACAGGGAATTAAAAAATTCATCTCGGCCAAAAAATGGAATTAACTCGTGAACATTTTCGTGCGATCATTTTTCACAACTTTCGACGTGGATTATCTTGACAAGAGTGCATCGATGAACTAAAATCTTTGTATGGCTATGAGGCACCATCCTATATTACTATGAAAAACTGGTACAACGAATTCAATCGTGGCCGACGCTCGCTCAAAAACGAATTCCGTGAAGGTCGTCCAAAAACAGCCGTTGTGCCAGACAATATCGATGCCGTACGTGAACTGATAATGCAAGACCGTCATGTAACATAGCTTCAGATAGAGGCATGCCTATGCATTTCTCCCACCAGCATACATTCGATATTGCATGAACACCTGGCCGTAAAAAAGGTTTGTTCTCGTTGGATCCCGCACAATTTGACAATCGCTCAAAAAAAGGCTCTTGTGGATTGGTGTAAAGAAATGCTGAAAAAATACGATCGCGGTGCTTCAAAAGACGTTTATAAGATCGTCACAGGTGACGAATCATGGATCTATGCGTATGAGCCCGAAACAAAACAGCAATCGACCGTGTGGGTCTTCCAAGACGAGCCAAATCCAACGACAAAAAAAATAATAACCCTCTAATAACTTTACAAACGGGTCATCGTGTTTATTTGCCACATTTTTCCGTCAAACATATTTTAAAATTAAGTCCGTGAAGTTTTCCGGATTGTTGTAGTTGTCTCTCGCAATAACTCGCGTATAACTTCTTTTTGCGTGGGAGGCCTTCGGCCGCGCTTAAAAAAATATAACCCTGGTCGGTCCAACACCGGGATGTATCAGATTTTTTTCGCGTTGAACTCCTCTTTGCGTGGGCGGCCTTCGGCCACGCTTCAAAAAAAAAAATAACCCTGGTCGATCTAAAACCGGGTGTATACATTTTTTTTCCTCATTTTTACATATTTTTTATTGTTTATCAACGATTATGTTTCCTGTATTTAGGGAATAAAAGCTATTTTTGCACTGTTATATAAAATAAACTAGAGGACCCGTCCACGCTTCACTGTGGCTGATACATAGATAATACTACTGCTACCATCTATATGATTTCTATTAGTTGGATTATAACTATTAGTTAATGAGATATAGCATTTTTCTGAAGCAACTTGTGTTAGTTTAAAAAAATCGATCATAAAGCATTTCATGTGTCAATAAAGCATTGTTTTTTTGTGAAAAATACTGTTGAATTTGGGCTCAGGGAAATCCACCGTTGAGTTGCAAAGTAGGTGCTCGCAAGTTCATAATCCAACAAAAACAACTAATTCTGAGAAGTGTTTAAGTACTCTCTAATCGCAATAAATAAAGAAATATAGCTCCATCATTTCCCGCTGGAGTCCAATCGACAGTCATTCTAGTGGACTGCACATGATGAAGTTGGTGGTGATGGTTTTCAGGCGCGGAAAAACGAAAAAGGCGGCTGGAAAGGTTGTGACATCAGTCTTTAGGGATGCACGTGGTATAATACATACTCAACGACTGATTACTGAACCATTTATAATCTATTTCACGGCGTATTTGGTTGCAGTTCTTTTCTTCTATTCCAAATACTTAGCAATTGTATTATGGAAAATGTCAATGTTATTGGAAGTGTTTCCGCTGGCTGTACTGTATTCTCTGGGTTGAAAAACACTCTTTAGCCATTCTTCAAATAAACTGCGAGACGCACAACAGTCAAAAAACGTTCATGAATTGCAGAAGTAAATACCCTACAAAGCGCTTTATTGCAGTTCACGTATCGACCGTATTGTTCAAGACCAATAACCGCCATATTGGTTCCTTTAATGACGTACTTACAAACGTATTTTATAAATTACACCAAACTGCAATACTAAACATTGATATGAGTTTTGAATGTGAATTAGACAACAGTGGAGAATATAGTACGATCAATATGTTCTCAACTTCGATATTCACTACTCTAAGTTGAATGGTAAATGTCCTGCCATTGTCGTCTGATGAGCTACGACGATAGAGTGGATATCCATCATTTCCAGTTTACGTTTCCGAAAGAAAAGCACGTGGATAGTGTTTCGTGCATTTATTGCAAGTGGGATGTCTGCAAGGTCCATGCACCATATTGGTTTTCATCGCTTCGTAGAATAATGGATCTTTCTCTGCATGAGGAATTTCGGCAGAAATGATTTCATCAACTTGATCTAGTGTAACCACCATCCACCATTCAAAGAAAAATGTGTGCCTGGGGCAAACCTCTTTTTTGCAACTCAACAGATTACATCCAGCATCTGACTGCACCATACTTGTATATACATACGTTGCTTCAAGATAAAGTTCATCAAACACCGTAGCTGTTGTTTGAAAAGTCTTGCTGTATTATCGTGATGATCTCTTGCTGATTGACAGCGATCCATAATTCCAGACATATGTCATCGCATCGTGGGAGTCTCATGAAGTTCTTGTGTCTTGAGCTGCCATACGTTGATGGCAAAAAGAACGCCGATCGATATTAGCGCGATGTCTTCGTTGCTTCGTAACAAATTTCAATCTGTAATTGATCACTTCGTTTGAAACACACATAAAGTTTTCACTGAATAATTTTCAATAATTTTTCCGGAATAAAAAAGTAAGCGACCGAAATTGAACGATTCAAATAATTTACAAATCAAAATATTGAAGAACAAAACAAAAAAGAAGTGTATGAAAAGTCACTTTTTGGAAATTTCCAATTTTTCGACTTTTCCTTATGAAAAGTATATGGTTTTTTTATATCTAACCCTTTCCAGATCCACAGCGAACAACTTCTGATTTCATGAAGATTGGTTCCGCCGTTCTCGAGCGTTAGCGTTACTAACAAACGAACAATCATTTTTACTTACATATGTATGTATGTATGTATATATATACAAAATAAAACGTTTGTATGGGAAAAAGAAAAGGGCTGTTTTTAGGGGTTTCCGGCAACTTTCGTAATTTTTTCTTACATAAGAACCTTCTCCTAATAATAACAAATACAACAAAAAAAAATCAGCCAAATCGGTTCAGCCGTTTATGAGTGATGAAATTACAAAGAAAGTGGCATTGATTTTTATATATATAGATGTGTAAAAATGATTTAGTGATGTGCTAGTGGATATAAAAGTGAAAAATATAAGTGCAAAATTAATTTGATATCGAGAAAATACGTAATTAAAATAGTGGTAATTTTCAACTTTAAACGCTTCTAATCTCGAAAAATATAAGCTTCTTGCGGCTATAACTATATATATTCTTGATCTGAAGAATCTCCTCTATCCGACCATATCCATTTTATTCCCGAAATCCTAAGACGGTATACTAAAGCCGAAAACTGACTTGGGTGAAATATGCTTAAAAAGACCTCCATAAAAGAAGGCATTTCATGCATTTCAAGAAAAAAATGTGTGAAAAATATTTTATTTCTCATTTCATTTATGTTTTACGTCATGTTAACAAAATATTTTGAAGAGCTTTTAAGTATAAGCTTTTATCTAAGTTCGCTACATTTTTTAGCTCTGTTTCTTAAAATACTACAATGAAATATGATAGTATTGTTATCAGCAAAATACTACTACTACTTGCTCACATGGTAAAGTGCATATTTGGTGACATATATTATATATTTACTCATTTTTATACTCTCGTTATATATTGCACAATTAACTCCTAAATCTAAACTTAATACATAAATATAAATTTATCAAAATGGTCAAAACGAATTATATTCCGGATGTCTCTTTGTTCGTCAAATCGATAACTTAGCAAAATTTGAGTTATCTTGATGAGACTCAGGTACATGGTTTCCTTTGAACCACGAAGAGGTTGTTATGTCAGTTGAGCAAAATCGAACAATTGCCGCAAACTTAAATCGATATTCGAAGCAATAAAGTGCCATACGTAGGTTACCTTTTATATTTCGTGATTTGGCAACACTAGTGCTGCAATCTGCAAACTCGCAATTTAATCGTGAAATTCGACGTTTTTATACATACCATCAACAAGAACGTTTTGACGTATGAATACTATTCGTGTTGTTTACCGTAACTTAAAATATTCTTCTCGACCAAAAAATGGAATTAAGTTTGGAACATTTTCGCGGGATAATTTTTTACATCTTTCTACGCGGATTAACTCATCAAGAGTTCATAGATGAACTTAATAATTGACTTAACACTAAATGACTTCTTTTTATTCCCATTCGTAAAAAATAAACTAAAAAGTCAACGTTTTTCGGCACCAGAAGAGGCAATTGATGCGATCAAAAGACATGTTTTGGAAATAATTCAATCTGAGTGGTAAAAATGTTTCGAAAATTGGTTCAAAAGTGTGTGTATAGATCTTAATGGAGAATATTTTGAAAAACAATAAAGCATATTTCGAATAATAATTCTTTTTGTCGTATCCAAAAATGTATAATGCAACTTACGTAACCAAGCCACAAATTAAGTTAAAAAAAAAATAGTGTAGAATGTCATAGTATTTTTAGTAAAAAAAGACTTGTTAAGTAGGAGTGGCCTCGAAGTAAAAGGTTTGGTTCCATGAGCAGGCGTTTCACAGCAGAATTTTGATATTGTTGTTGCCTGGGAAGAAACCACATCGCGCGAGGTCATGTCGCTAAGGCAAATATATCTTAATAGTAATAAAGGATGGAGTCATGTGTAGAAGTTCACGCAAGTGAGGAAAGTTCTCTGATCGCCATTCACTTGGGAGTGGCCAGAAACGATTCTTTTACATATGACTCAAGCAGCTCACGACTTCCGGTCTTTGACCAAGTATCCCCTGGGTAGCCTAAGAACATCCGTTTGAAGGCGAGCTAAAGTGAGAAGGCGAAATATCCCCTACTTAGGGTTGTGCGCTGGGTTTGGGACCCGCCACGTGAAAAACGCCCCCAATGAAAAAGCAAACACAGCCTCAGATGAGAGACCCCCCTTTTGATGACGACCATGGCAAACGAAATAAGGACTATGATTTGAGGGCATGCACCTGGAATGTCCGGTCCCTTAATTGGGAAGGTGCCGCTGCCCAGCTGGTAGATGTCCTCGTAAAGATAAAGGCTGACATCACCGCCGTCCAAGAAATGCGATGGACGGGACAAGGACAGAGACGCGTAGGTCCTTGTGACATTTACTACAGTGGCCATATAAAGGAGCGCAAGTTTGGTGTTGGATTCGTGGTGGGAGAGAGACTCTGTCGCCTAGTACTATCAGTCACTCCGGTGAATGAACGTCTAGCCACAATCCGCATCAAAGCGAGGCTCTTCAACTATCGCTGATTTGCGCTCACGCCCCGACGGAAGAGAAGGACGATGTGACCAAAGATGCTTTTTATGAGTGCTTGGAGCGCACTTATGAGAGATGCCCCCGCCACGATGTCAAAATCGTGCTTGGCGACTTCAACGCCAGGGTGGGAAAAGAAGGTATCTTTGGCACTACGGTCGGTAAATTCAGTTTCCATGAGGAAACATCCCCAAATGGGTTGAGGCTGATCGACTTCGCCGGGGCCCGAAATATGGTTATCTGTAGTACTAGATTCCAGCATAAGAAGATTCATCAAGCTACCTGGCTGTCTCCGGATCGAAAAACCACCAACCAGATCGATCATGTTGTGATAGACGGAAGACACGTCTCCAGTGTTTTAGATGTGCGTGCGCTCCGAGGTCCTAACATTGACTCGGACCACTACCTTGTTGCAGCCAAGATTCGCACCCGCTTCTGTGCAGCAAAAAACGCACGCCAACAAACACAAGGAAGGTTCGACGTGGAGAAGCTGCAATCACAACATACAGCCGAACGATTTTCCACTCGGCTTGCACTCCTGCTCTCTGATAGCACTTGTCAACAACTCGGTATAAGGGAACTGTGGGACGGCATTTCAAACTCCTTACGTACAGCTGCAACCGAAACCATTGGTTTTCGGAAAGTGCAAAGTGCAAAAGAACAGCTGGTACGACGAGGAGTGCCGTGTCGCAGCGGAGAGAAAACAGGCTGCCTACCTCGCAACGTTACGTTCGACCACAACATGTGCGGGATGGGATAGATACCGAGACTTGAAGAGGGAAGCGAGACGCATTTGCAGACAGAAGAAGAAAGAGGCCGAAATGCGTGAGTACGAACAGCTTGATAAGATGGCCGACAGGGGTAATGGTCGAAAATTCTACGAAAAAATGCGGCGACTTACAGAAGGTTTCAAGACCGGAGCATACTCCTGTAGAACCCCAAAAGGTGATCTAGCCACCGATGCCCAGAGCATACTTAGATTATGGAGGGAACACTTCTCCAGCCTTCTGAATGGCAGTGAACACATAACACCAGGAGAAGGCGAACCCGATTCCCCAATCGATGAAGAAGACGTTCCATTGCCCGGCCATGACGAAGTTCGAATAGCAGTTGCCCGCCTGAAGAACAACAAAGCGGCAGGGGCCGACGGATTGCCGGTCGAGCTATTCAAACACGGCGGCGAAGAACTGATAAGGAGCATGCATCAACTTCTTTGCAAAATATGGTCGGATGAGAGCATGCCCAACGATTGGAATTTAAGTGTGCTATTCCCAATCCATAAAAAAGTAGATCCCACAATCTGCGCCAACTACCGTGGGATAAGCCTCCTCAACATCGCGTACAAGGTTCTATCGAGCGTATTGTGTGAAAGATTAAAGCCCACCGTCAACAAACTGATTGGACCTTATCAGTGTGGCTTCAGACCTGGTAAATCAACAACCGTCCAGATATTCACCATGCGCCAAATCTTGGAAAAGACCCGTGAAAGGAGAATCGACACTCACCACCTATTCGTCGATTTCAAAGCTGCTTTCGACAGCACGAAAAGGAGCTGTCTTTATGCCGCGATGTCTGAATTTGGTATCCTCGAAAAACTAATACGGCTGTGTAAACTGACGTTGAGCAACACGAAAAGCTCCGTCAGGATCGGGAAGGACCTCTCCGAGCCGTTCGATACCAAACGAGGTTTCAGACAAGGCGACTCCCTATCGTGCGACTTTTTCAATCTGCTGCTGGAGAAAATTATTAGAGTTGCAGAACTGAATCGAGCAGATACAATCTTTTATAAGAGTGTACAGCTACTGGCGTATGCCGATGATATTGATATCATCGGTCTCAACACCCGCGTCGTTAGTTCTGCTTTCTCCAGACTGAGCAAGGAAGCAACGCAAATGGGTCTGGCAGTGAACGAGGGAAAGACGAAATATCTCCTGTCATCAAACAAACAGTCGTCGCACTCGCGACTTGGCACTCACGTCACTGTTGACTCATAACTTTGAAGTTGTAGATAATTTCGTCTATCTTGGAACCAGCGTAAACACCAACAACAATGTCAGCCTGGAAATCCAACGCAGGATTACTCTTGCCAACAGGTGCTACTTCGGACTATGTAGGCAATTGAAACCAAACTCTATAAGTCGCTCATAATTCCCGTCCTGCTATATGGCGCAGAGGCTTGGACGATGACAACAACCGATGAGTCGACGTTGCGAGTTTTCGAGAGAAAAGTTCTGCGAAAGATTTATGGTCCTTTGCGCGTTGGCCACGGCGAATACCGCATTCGATGGAACGATGATCTGTACGAGATATACGACGACATCGACATAGTTCAGCGAATTAAAAGACAGCGGCTACGCTGGCTAGGTCATGTTGTCCGGATGGATGAAAACACTCCAGCTCTGAAAGTATTCGACGCAGTACCCGCCGCGGGAAGCAGAGGAAGAGGAAGACCTCCACTCCGGTGGAAGGACCAAGTGGAAAAGGACCTGACCTCACTTGGAATATCCAATTGGCGCCACGTAGCGAAGAGAAGAAACGATTGGCGCGCTGTTGTTGACTCGGCTATAATCGCGTAAGAAGAAGAAGAAGTAATAAAGCCTTGACAAACCTTTTTTAACAAATAGATGAAACAAATTCCTGAAATATGCCTTTACAAAGTCCTCACTGGATTGTTTTTACTTTGGAATTGCACAGTCCCTGCTTCTCTCATGCTGACACCGGTCTTACTTATACATACAACATATTCAAATACATTTTCTTCCCCTATAATGAAATTTCTATATAAATTGACGGTGACTTTTGTTAATAGAAAATATGCATTATAATTTTTAAATTTATATTTTTGTGTAATAAATGAAGTTAAAAAAAATGTTATATATATATATATAAAATTTAATAAATTGCAGCTTCAGTTGAGAATATGAATTTTGTATTTTTAATATTTTATGGGCGTGGCCATTCTTCAAACACCAAATACCAAATCACGTTGACTTTTTTCCAACAGTGTATATCTCACAGACTACAAAGCCATGTTATCCACACTTTCGGAAAAATTTATAGCAAGTTCTTCTGCATATAGCGTAAAAATGAGTGCAATTACTCAAAACCTGTTATAATGTTATCGTTATTGTAACTGATTTTATTCCAATATATCAGTCAGTGTGTGAGTTATTTTAATGTAAATGTTTTTTCACGCATAATTTAGTGATTATGATAGGAATCCATTCGTCGAATAACTAAACTCAAATATGCACATCGTTTTTTAATAGAAAATTTGACCAGCACACGAAAATATTTCCATACTTTTGATCTTGAAAAGGTATAAAATATGCGGTTCCACCTTTACTTTAATCCTTTCTTACTTGCATAATATATAAATATAGTTTAACAACTAATTTTTTTGGAGACTTTCAAAAAAATGGTCTGACACAGGTCCACAAAAAATAGTTCAGGGTTTCCTTTCACCAAACCTGGTGTAGTATAAGACCAAAAAAAACCGACCGATCTAAAAAGGGTTAGATCTCCGAAATAACACTCTTTGGCGTAAAAAAATCTGGATCAATTCCGGTAACGTAGAACCGAAGTTTTGGGAATTGGTATAGTTTACATTTTTGGGGTCGCTAAGTTCGAATCCGAATTCATGGTGGATTTCGAGTGGCAAACACAACTTTTTACACTTTTTTAAATATTGACGTATTTCCTTGAAACTAGTTACTCTGGGGTTCTTGGGATCTCTGATTACGAATTGGATGTAAGATTTTCTAAATTAATATCCAATATATGGTCAAGACGTATTTTATACATATATATATTAATTAAAAGCTAATCCCATTTTCTCTTACAATTCTTAGGTTATGTTTAAAATTTTATAAATAGAACAAGTAAGGAAAGGTTCAGGTGCAACCGAACATTTTATACTCTTACAACTTGCAAGAACAAAAGCCAGGGAAATATCTTAGGGTGTGAAACGTCAACTAGAGAGTCGAAATATAAGCAATTTTATAAATACATATACTATATATAACTCATATACTGACAGACACATTGGGTTTCTTAGAACGAAAATCACTATACATATTACATGTAGTATATCTTATCCATTTTATTATCATGCCACATGCTAAAAAAAAAATTGAGATACGTCACATATAATTTCTAATATACAAGGTGGATTCCGAAGTAAACAGGACTTACAAAGAAAAACAGAAGAAATGTTTTTTCAGCAAAATCAATTTAATTTATTCAAAATAGTCTCCTTCTGCTTCAATACAGCTTTTTGCACGGTCCAAAAGTATGTCGAACGAGTGTTTTAGCCCGTTGGCCGGTATATTCGCCAGTATCCCGGTGCAAGCCTTTTGAATGGCCTCTACGTCTGCATAACGCTTTGATTTCATGGACGAATGCATTTTTTCAAAAAGAAAGAAGTTGCACGGTGCCATATCAGGTGAATACGGGGAGTGGTTAATGGTTAAAATGTGATTTTTGGTCAAATAACCAGTCACAATGATGTCCTTCGAATGTTGGATTCTGAGCAATTTTTGGTCGTCAGTCAATTTGCGCGGAACAAACCGTGCACACACCTTTCGTAAGCCCAAATGTTCGGTCAAAATGCGATAAATAGATGTGTTGGAGATGTTCAATTCCATTTCCATGAATTTCAATGATGATTTCCGCTGATTTTTGATGAATTCACGCACAGTTTCGATGGAATTTCCGGTGATCACAGATTTTGATTGGCCCGCATGTTGATCGTCATTTAAGTCCTCACGACCACTTTGAAAACGTTGAAACCATTCGTGCACTCTACTACGAGATAGGGAATCAGCGCCATAAACTTGTTTCATCAATTGAAACGTTTCGGTAAAAGTTTTACCAATTTTAAAACAAAATTTAATGTTGACTCTTTGTTCGAAACTCATTTTCGCACCGATAATACAAACATACTGACACTTAGAACGCAATAACTTCACTTTCAATCCTTGATATGTCATGAAATACTTACTGGGCAATCGATAAAAATAGCAGATTTTAACGCACCAGTCGACATCATGGCGCTATATTCAAAAAGTCCTGTTTACTTTGGAAACCACTTTGTATATGGAGTAAAGTCAATCGGATGTTCGAAAATACTGATGTTAGTTATATGATCGCTAGCTCAAGTTTTCTCCCATTTTTTAACTATTTTCGGCACAGAAACTGACTGTTATGAGTAAAAGATCTTTCATTTTCATTGAGATTACTCACATACTGACCGATATATGCGGTATATAATCACCTGGAAGTTCGAAAATCTTTATATGAGGTATATGGGGGCTCAGGGTAATATTAACCCGATTCAACCCATTTTTTATATACAGACAAACCATGATATGAGAAGGATAATCCTTTAATTTAAGTTTTATATACCACACATTGACCGACATTTTCGATCAAAAGTCAACTATAGGTACCGGGGTCTAGATATTCGGTACCTAGGGGCTTGAACAGTTTTTATTGGATTTAATAAATTTTTGGTCATAAGGTGGCACACACTAAACACATTATTCGTTCAAAGTTTTATCTCGTCATTTGAATATTATGCTATTTGGGAAGTAGGCGTGGTTGTTGCCCGAATTCGTCCATTTTCACAAAAAACGAAGTGTTATAAGAACAAAGTGATATAAGACTGAAAGAAGAATGTTACGTACCAAACTTCGTCGAAATTGCCGGGTTAAGTCCCGAGATAGGAGATTTCACCAAAAAGTGCCACGCCCATCGTTCAAGCCAGCTCCCATAAGATTCCCTCATACCATCACGGTGGTAAAATTTAATGTTTGCCGTATTTAGTTATTGATTTATCGCACTTTTAGTAGTTTTAACCAGTACCCATATTAGCGAGGTTATCCTTCGATTTCAACCATTTACGCAGTGTCGGTAGAAGTTTTCATAAGATTTTTACACAGAAAGTTTGGTTGTTGTAGGTTAAGTGGTTTATATACATACATTAAACTTGTTACAGAGCGGAGCCAAGTCCACTTTTTCAAGAAATTTTGCTCACAGGTGCCCCTTGCTACAGCTTTATATCTTAATTTATTGCTTAGTTATGGCACTTTGATCATACATATGTTTTCGGTTAATGACGATTTGTGGGCGTTGCAGTGGTCCGATCACGCCCATCTACGAACTCCAAATTTATTTTTTACTAAGGAACCCACATACCAAGTTTTATCTCAATTTTGCTAAATTTACAGCTTGCACGGACGGACGGACAGACAGACTTTTCTCGTCATCCTGATCATTTATATATATATATATATATATATATATAACTCTATATCTGTCTCTCTTAGTTTTAGATGATACATACAACCGTTAGGTGAAAAAAACTATAATACTAGAAATGGTTGCAAGAGTATAATTATATGGGTTGACTCAGTTATAACGACTTCTTTTAGATCATTTCTTAGTGATTTTCTCTTCTCGTTTCCTCTTTTCAATCTCTTAAATCCTGCTGCAATCCTTCGCCCTGCTCTTCACTAAAGTCACTAATTTTCAGGAAAATATTCAAATGAGAATAAATAGTATAGTTCATTACGCATTCTAATGCTTGAAAGATTTTACCTTTTGGTTAACAATACCTGTTTAATTAGCATTTTTTTATTTCCTAGAAACTTCGTAGTAATTTCTCAAGAACTTGTCCATGCTGTTTTCTCCACCGTAGTCTTTCTTGAAATTCAGTGTCTGTGGCCCATTCAAAATGCTTTATTTTACTTTCGCTTCTGACAATTTGGAAATTTTTTCGAAGAGGTACTCAAAAGATTTGCGTTGCGTATTACTTATTGCTTTATTCAATTGTTTTACAGGACCCAATTTTATATGGAGTGGTGGAAAAATTACTATACTTTCTGGTATTCGACTCTTTTTTATGACATTTTTAGAACCTGGAGCTAAAGTTTTCATAAGCATCCAATCTTTTTGCATATAATGCTTGCCGTGAGCTTGACTACCCCACTCACATAATTGTCGTTATCTTTAATTCACCACACAAGTGCCATTTGTGTTTATCATATTCAAGTTTTTCGTGTAAGAATTCGAGGTTGCAGTATTCCTCTTTTCTACTATTGATTGAATAACTAGTAAAGAAGCGTATTGAATTCAAGAATCAACGAATAAGTGGCAGCTATTAGCTTCATAGGAAATATCCTAATCGTTTATTAGTTCATCAATATCGCAGTAGTAAGCTAAATTGTTAACTTAAAAGAGTGCTGGAGCTAGACAATTTTTCCCTATCAATCTTGATTCTAATAGCTCCGAAACTTCACTCGAAAGTCCTGTATCTAGAACTAAGTCATTTAAATTGAGTAAAACCACCAGGATTTATTATTATTATTAGTCTCATAACCTGAGTATTTTGATGTTTAATCATTCATATTTCCTTAGTATCAACAACAACTAGAACTTCGTCAGTAGAAATAATACTCACTGATTCGTCAGAAGCGTAAAGGAATGAACATTATGTGTTTGAGTTGTGCCCAAAAGTACTCGTTAAACAGAAATGATTGTTACTGTTGCTCAATCATTTTTTTTTTGGTTTACTCCAGATCATTGGATAAGCAAATGTTCGTTTTTTATGTCCAATCACTGAGCATCTATATTGAAAAATTCCGTGTATCTAGATTTAAGTAAAATTGTTTTTTCGTTATTTCTTAACAACACATTTTCCACAAACGAAACAGAAATTATCTACTTCCTTATTGCAAACTGGGATTCCTACTCCCTGCATCATACTTCCTTTCGTGTGTCTGTCATGACGTCGTGAAGGTGAATCTATGATAAACACTACGTTATATGCACATATGTTATACTTTACGGATGCTAATTGAGATTAATTATAATTTATGCAGAAACTTGCCGCGTAACTTTATAGGTTCACGAATAGTAAAGCCCACAGCAGACTATCCATAAGGATCCAGGGACTCTGCCGGTTTACGGAATAACTCCTTTGCTCACCAATTCGTAATCATCGATCTCCAAAAGCCCCGAGTAACAAGTTTCAATCGCATCCGACCAATTTTTAATTTTTCTTTCGCCATGTCGGTTCCGCCAAGCTTAATGACCTTATTAATACGAGGGCTGCTATATATATTTCTGGCCTAATAATGATAATAGGCATATTTATCAACGCAAATGGTTTTTTTTTCGTTGGATTTAGCTCGTCTTGGAAGACCCACACGGTCGATTGCTGATTTGTTTCGGGCTCATACGCATAGATCCATGATTCGTCACCTGTGACGATCTTATAAACGTCTTTTGAAGCATCGCGATCGTATTTTTTTCAGCATTTCTTTACACTAATCCACACGAGCCTTTTTTGAGCGATTTTCAAATTGTGCGGGATCCAACGAGAACAAATCTTTTTTACGGCCAGATGCTCATGCAATATCGAATGTATGCTGGTGGGAGAAATGCATAGGCATGCGTCTATCTGAAGGTATGTTACATGACGGTCTTGCATTATCACTTCACGTACGGCATCGATGTTTTCTGGCACAACGGCTGTTTTTGGACGACCTTCACGGAATTCGTCTTTGAGCGACCGTCGGCCACGATTGAATTCGTTGTACCAGCTTTTCACAGTGTTATAGGATGGTGCTTCATAGCCATACAAAGATTTTAGTACATCGATGCACTCTTGTCGTGATAATCCACGTCGAAAGTTGTGAAAAATGATCGCACAAAAATGTTCACGAGTTAATTCCATTTTTTGGCCGAGATTTATGGTAAAAAATATTAAACTTTCCAATGGAAATGTCAGATTGCACCTGGCAACACTTAGTGTTGCCTAGTCCAGAAATATACATATATAGCAGCCTATGTAGTTGAATATTCAAAAGTCAGTTGTTTTAGTATAGCATAAAATATTTAAATCGTTTCTCAATATATTAAATGACCACTATATAGTATTTAGTAGTGGTAGTTGTGTTGTGGTGTTGTTTCTCTCTCCACTCGCTTTCTGTGTGCATAGAAAAGATTGATTTTGCTAAACTTTTATCGGTTGCAGCTGAATCCACTTATAAAACAAAATTATTGAAGTCAATGAATAAACTGTAGCAATGGTCACAAAAAGAAAATTAAACAAATATTTAGATTATATTTTTAAAGACACTGAGCCAGTTTCCAAAACCATACATGGTTGTAAGGGAAACAGGCTAAATATAGATAGTTTTATATTTGCTACTGAAGGTTTTGTTATTGAAAATATAGATTTAAATAAGCTTTTTCTAAAAATATGAGATAGTGTTAAAGTTACGTAGAATGTTTTTTAGCCTAAGTTATGTATACAATTTGGTGTTAAGATTTCTATTATTTTGATAACACATTGCAATATTACCATGGAAAAACTTAGAATTTAATTTTCAAATGACAGTCTCTTTCTTAGTTTAAACTTCAGAAGTTTAGATATCTTACAAAAATAATTTTTATTCTTATTCACCTTTTTTAAAAGATTTATATATTATACATATTTACATATTGTATTACATAATAACATTCAAATTTCCGAACATAATGTACTATCATGTTCCGACCGGCATCTAATTACAAGATTTATACCATGTTCAGACCGACACTTGATCACACGATATCGGCTGTTGAGTAGTTTATCCCACTAATCTTATAAATTTATCAAGATTTCGCCAAACAAAAATGACAGTTCAAAACCACTTCATCGAAGTGATTTGAAACTGAGCCACTCTAAATCTCTCGGTGCGACTCTGATTTCGCGCCATCTACTTATCAGAAATCTACTTATGGAAATCTATTGCATTATCACAGCTGATTTAGACACTGAAACAAGAAAAAAATGTAAACAAATGAATCTGTATTCACCAATCGACTTCCCAAATAAAAAAATGCTTCCATTATTTTCATTATATGAAAAATATTAAAAAGAAGACGGCTTTTATAACAAAATACTATATAACAATGTTTTCTTTTAATAAATAATAAGCGATGTGAATTCTTGAATGGCAAAAAAATCTGTTTTATTATCTGTCCTACGGCAGTGAGAACGGTGAGATTAGTGAAGAGATTTAATATAAAGTAATCACTTAAAATTGGTGGCAACATAGTAATCATCTGTTGGGTAGATTATCTCATTAATATACTGGATTTAGCAAGAATTCGCCCTTAAAAAATTACACTTGAAAATCGCGTCACCGATGTGATTTGAGTCTAATCTACGTGAAATTTCCATGTGCGACTTTATCACAGCTGATTTGGACATCACAAAAAAAAAATATTATCAAATAAATAAATTAAAAGAATGCGTTTGAATAGTCCTTGCAATCGACTTTCCAAATCGAAAAATGGGGCTATTTTTTCCATTAAATGGAAAATATTTAAAACACGAGGACTTTTATAGCAAAGTACGACGCTATAAATACAATATTAAAGGATGTGCATTTTTTAGTGTCACAATTATCTGCTTTATAAATTTCCAACGGCAGTCAGGACAAAATAGATTCTTCTTCTTCTTTACTGGTGTGGAAACCACTTACGCGGTTATTTCCACGTTACCAACAGCGCGCCAGTCATTTCTTCTTTTCTCAAGTTAGCGCCAATTGAAGATTCCAAGCGAAGCCAGGTCCTTCTCCAGGAATGGAGGCTTTCCTCTTCCTCTGCTTCCCCTGGCGGGTACTGCGTCGAATACTTTCAGAGCAGGAGTGTTTTCGTTCATTCGGCCGACATGACCTAGCCAGCATAGTCGCTGTCTATGTTAACGTCGTAATATATCTCATACAGCTCATCGTTCCATTGAATGCGCTATTCGCTGTGGCCAACGCGCAAAGGAAATATTAGTGAATATATTAAATGTAATCTATCTCAAATTTTTGGTCAGAACATGGTGTACGAGTAACTATTTATTTGAAACTGAGCGCAATTGCAATCATTAAAATGAAGAGGAGTGCCTAATTACGCAGCAGCGAAGTAAACGAACAAGAACACAAAACATGTTCCCGAACACTGGAGTTACTGAAATAAACGTTTTTATATACATGAACATTACGACAGTATAAATACAACACTTAGCAATGAACCTTGTTATAGACACACAAGAAACAAGGAACACAATAATGATATGATTTTCAATATTTTCTCACAGCTGAGCTAATCTGATTGAAATATAGCGTTTTTCCGATAAAAAGTTTTAAACAAAAGGGCTTTAACTTTAAAATATTTTTTAATGGATGTATTAATAGATTATTTTATTTAATAGATATTATATATTGAAACAAATTACTGCTAATCGGGTTCGAGAATGCATATCCTACGAATTGAACTTTCACATTTTTCCTCGGATTAAACAGGGGGTTTGACTTAAAAGCATACTCACACCGGCAAAGGTATTGTAAGGTTTCAAATTATTTGTCATATTAATGAGAATTTTCAATCGGTTCTCCCCGAGAAGTAACAACACGAGGCAACAACTTTAAATCCTGTACAACTCAGAACATCTGAGCGACTGTTTAGCATGCTTTCTTAGACGGCAACTATCATTATGCTTTCTCAAAAAATAAACCAAACTAACTTCACGATCTTACTCAACAAACAAATTCACTTAAAAGATGTATTTTGGACTAAAGCTAATTTTCTTTGATTATATCTCGGTTTTGAAACTAAACATTAGTTACTCTATTAAGACAAATTTAGCAAACAAGAAACATGGGAAAGCTCTCTATCAAAAATTACCCACATATTCGCCTAAACTCAGTAAACTGATGATAAGGATAATTATTTTCTGACAACCTCTTCTTCTCTCCTTTACTGGGGGAGACATTGCTTACGCGGTTATAGCCAAGTTAACAACAATGCACCAATCAGTTCCAAGAGTTCCGGAGCCAAGTCCTTCTCCTCCTGGTCCTGCTAACTGAGTAGGGGTCTTCCTCTTCCTCTGCTTCCCTCGCCGGGTATTGTGTCAGAACTCGTCCGTTTCGTAAGTACGATATGACCTACCAAGCGCAGCCGCTGTCTTTTAATTCGCTGAACTATGTCAATGTATTCGTATATCTCATACAGCTCATGATTCCATCGAATGCGATATTCCCCGTGGTCAACACGCAAAGGACCATAAATCTTTCGCAGAACCTTACTCTCGAAAACTCGCAACGTCGACTCATCAGAAGTTGCCATTGTCCATGCCTCTGCACCATATAGCAGGACGGGAATAACGAGTGACTTATACAGTTTGGTTTTTGTTCGTCGAGAGAGGACTTTACTTTTCAATTGCCTACTCAGTCCGAAGAAGCACTTGTTGGCAATAGTTATGCTGCGTTGGAATTCGAGGCTCACATTATTGTTGTTGTGGATACTGGTTCCAATAAAGACGAAATTATCCACAACTTCGATGTTATGACTAGAAACAGTGACGTAGGAGCCTAGTTGCGAGTGCGACGACTGTTTGTTTGATGACAGGAGATATTTCCTCTTGCCCCCATTCACTGCCAGACCCATTTGCTTTGCTTCTTTATCTAGTCTAGAGAAACCAGAACCAACGGCGTGGTTGTTGAGGCCAATGACATCAATATCATTGGCATATCCAGCAGTCGTATGCTCTTATAGAAGATATCATGGTCGGACATTGGAACGTCGGTTTCACCGTCATCGATTGGGGAATCGAGTTGGCCTTCTCCTGGCGTTATTCTTTCACTGCCATTCAGCTGGCTGGAAAGGTGTTCTCTCCATAATTTTAGTATGCTCTGAGCATAAGTTATTCCTCCTCAAGTCCTTGGGTTCTACAAGAGTATACCTTCTATCAGTCGACGCGATTTTTCGTAGAATTTTCGAGTATCACTCTTCATACTCACGCATTTCGGTCTCTCTCTTTTTCTGTTTGCAAATGCATCTCTGAGAGCGTACGCACGTCTAAAACACTAGAGACGTATCTTCCGTCTATCACAACATGATCGATTTGGTTGGTGGCTTTTCGATCCGGAAACAGCCAGGTAGATTGATAAATTTTTCTACGCTGGAGTCTAGTACAACAGATAACAATATTTCGGGCGAAGTCGATCAGCTTCAACCCATTTGGGGATGTTTTCTCGTGAAGGCTTAATTTACCGACTGTTGCGCCAAAGATACTTTCCTTGTCCACCCTGGCGTTAAAGTCGACAAGCACGAGTATGACATCGTGGCGCGGGCAGCACTTATAGGTGCGCTCCAAGCCCTGATAGAAGGCATCTTTGGTCACATTGTTCTTTCTATTCCGTCGGGGCGTGGGCGCAAATCAGCGATATGTTGAATAACTTCGCTTTGATGCGGATTGTGGCTAGATGTTCAACCAGCGCAGTCTCTCTCCCTCCAGGAATCCTACAACGAATTTGCGCTCCTTTATCTGGCCACTGTAGTAAATGCTACGAAGACTTACTTGCCTCAGTCCTTACCCCGTCCACCGCATTTCTTGGATGGCGGTGATGACTCCATCCTCCAATACCTAATAAAATTGTGTAAGAATATTTCGCTATGCCAAATATGGTTTCATACCAAAAATGGAGGAAGTGACAAGACGTGACGTAATTTTCAGTATTTTAATGCTAATATTTTACATATACTTGTAAACCATATGTTCCCATTTGCTAAAGGCGAAATGCCACTAAATTCGATCAAGAAAATATAAAATAATTAACACTTATTTAAAAAAGCAACAGAAACAGAAACACCAGTTTTTAATCCTATTAGAAGTTATGCATTCATTTTGAAAACACCGTTTATTAGAAAAAAGACTGTCGCGTTCTTGACCACTACATGATGGATGCCCAGATTCTTTTGTTCTATCCAAATTTTTACAGCAGACTTTCTGAATATTAATATTTTTTAACATTTAAATTTTTTGAATGAAATTACCACATATACTTGAAGTAGTTTGGCAGCCATTTCTGAAATATTCCTTTTATTATTATGCAATATAATAGTTTACAAAATATTCACGTATTAACTTTTCACTACTTTTCAAATAAGAACTTACTCTATTTTAGCGCACATGCTTCCGACGCGAAATCTGGTGGAAAATTTTGCTCAACTCTATTAAAGATTTGTTTTTTGTTTCTTTAGCGCTCACAGAGTTTGCCTATACTTATCTATGTATGGATGTGTAAACGTAGGGCACTTAATTAAAAAACTGCTAATGTCATAAAAAGGATATGTGTTTTATTTACATAGTACATATAATTAATGCTAAAGATTTTCACCATATTTTTGTGTAAAAATAAATATCATGTTTATAAAACTACAATATATGTTTGTGTGTATGTATATATATTTTATACACATGTAAATATTAATTAAAATTACTTCTTCTATGTTCATAATCAACTCACTAAACGTGAATAATTGTGTCACTAATTGCAATATCGTCAACTACCGAAAACAAAACCACACTCAATTAACGATCTTTAGCGAGTGTCACAACTCATCAGATAGGATAAAAGTTCGGGTCTGGGATGAAGACAATGATCTGAAATCAAAATTGCGTCAGAAGTTAACTCGAGAATCAGATGACTTTTTGGGTCAGACAATCATCGAAGTACGCACACTTTCAGGTGAAATGGATGTTTGGTATAATTTAGAGAAGCGTACGGACAAATCAGCGGTATCTGGAGCCATACGTTTACATATTTCAGTAGAAATCAAGGGAGAGGAAAAAGTCGCTCCATACCATGTGCAATACACATGTTTGCATGAAAACATTTTTCATTATTTATGCGAAGAAAATTGCGGTATGGTGAGTATACAATTAAAATTATAGATTACAACCTTTGCTTCTAATTAGCCAAGTCAACAACCTTTGTTTGCAATGATCTATTTGCTTACATTTTATGAAGTCTATGATCCATTTGTTTACATATCCATTTGTTATGGTACTCCTTTGTTTAGATTTAGCTGTTTTTACATTTTTTTATATTTTATGAGGTAAATTATCACTTTGTTTATATTTTATGGGGTCAATGACGCTTTTTTATAGTTAGTCAAAGCAACAGCTTTTCTTTATATTTAGTCAAGTCAACAACCAATATATGCTAAATTTCAAAAAGATATGTAGTGAATTAAAAATGTTTTTCATACAAGCAATTGATTTCGATCGTTCAGTTTGCATGGCAGGTATATGGTATTGTGGTCCAATATCGCAGTTCCGACAAGAAATCACCTTTTTAAGAAAAAAAGGACATATGCAAAATTTCAGATCGATATCACAAAAAGTGATGCATTAGGTTTTGTATATACAGACAGACAGACGGGCTAAATCAGCTCATTATACTCATCATTTATATATACATATATATATATATAAGTTATCGCGAAGAAACGACACACCCTAATTCCCGTCGTAATAAGAGCCTACCACTCTGCACATGTCGCTAAGTCAGCACATTTTGCGTGAGAACATTGGCCAGACATCTAAGTAAACAAACACCATGCACGAGGCGCAAGGTCAGCAAAACGTCAGCAGAGGAGCTACAACGCGATGCGGGTTGGTGGCTTGAGCTAAGTTAGGAATAATTTAATGGGCACTTTATACTTGACAACTAAGCCGTGATGACGGCAAATAAAATAACTTCAAATTGAATAATACATTTGAATAATTGGCGCCCAACGTGGGGCTCGCGAGTGAAAAGTTTAATAGAAAAATATAAAGTTCTTAACTCGACTCGTGTAACTACGACAGTTGGCTCACTTAAAATCGACAACAATCAACTACTTGGACTCAGCGTGGACTTAAAGAAGAGACAACCTTTGGCCCGATCAATTAACCGGAAGAACCTGAACCTAATTTTAATCTATTCAAATCCAATGGAAGGGTAAGTGAGATGCTCGTTTCCTGGAATAAATATAGCAATAATTGTGAATAAAATAAAGGAAAGTGACAGAACAAAAATTAATGAGTGAAGGTCTGGAAGACCTTTTTAGAAATTTAAAGTTAGGAAGTCAGAAAGCAAATATGAACACGGAACAAATAACCGAGTTAATTAAGGCGGAAGTTAGAAGTGCTTTGGCAGCACAAAGGTTGGAGTTCGATAGGAAGTTAGGAGCAATCCAAAACCAGGTGACAGGCAGCAGGCCAAAGGTAGAAAAATATCTAAAGGTATCTGTAAATCCACTAGTGACATGTGACATAACGCTTGATGCTATCAAATCACTTCCAGAATTTCATGGTCACATAGGCACATATGTGTCATGGCGCGAGGCGGCGCATAACGCTTATGAACTGTTCAAAAGGTACGATGGCAGTGAACGACACTACCAAGCAGTTACCATTTTGAGGAACAAAATAAGAGGGGCTGCCGATGCGGTCCTCTCATCGTTTAGTACTGTGCTGAACTTTAATGCCATTATAGCACGTTTAGACTTTACGTACGCGGACAAACGTCCCGTATATCTTATAGAGCAGGAATTATCTACCTTAAGACAGGGTTCTAGGTCCTGTCTGGAATTCTACGATGAGGTAGAAAAGAAGCTAACGTTACTAGCTAATAAGACTATAATGCCTTACGAGAGTAGCGTGGCAGAAATTATAAACGAGAAATATAGGGCAGATGCCCTAAGAGTTTTCATTTCCGGCTTAAGGAAGCCCTTATGCGACATTCTTTTCGCCTCACGGCCGTCTGACCTTCCGTCTGCTCTTGCTTTAGCACAGGAGGTAGACTCAAACCATGAGCGGTATGCGTTCGCGGCCAATTTTGCTGCCAGGAACGTCGAGGGCAACCACATTAAAAAAAATAATAATATAATTTCAAGCCAGAACAACCATAGGACAAACACTTATGATCCACCCTCAGCTCATAAGAGCCCACACTACTATAGTAATAGGCAGTACAAACCCGGACATGCACCTCATTTTACGGAAAATCAAAGGGTAAATAACGGACGTGACAACGACAGACTAGTCAGAGCGGAACCAATGGACGTTGATCCATCCTTATCGAAATTTAAACACCAATCGTTTGACAGAGACCGAGGTGCCTATCAAGGAAACAGTAATAGAATGCAACAGGGCTATCAACAAAAACGTCCAGCAAATTCTGGACGTTACACAGGACCAAAGATCCAACGTGTTAATCATCTGGAGGAGGAAGTTGAGCTACAGAGTGAATCATTGTACGGTGCAGAAGCCGAACAAGCGGCGGATGACGTAAGTTTAGATCAACTTAATTTTTTAGGGGAAGGTCCCTCCTACCCTGGATTTCAAAGTTCCTAGGAGGGAAAGAAGTGAAACTCCTTATCGATACTGGTGCGTCGAGGAGTTATATGAAACCAACACCGGCTTTAAGGACACAACATTTCAGGGACACATTCTCTGTAAAATCTATTCACGGGGTTACTTCTATCATGGAAAAATGCTACATGAAAATATTTGGCGTAGTGGCAGAATTTTTCATCTTACCGGACTTAACATCATTTGATGGCGTGATTGGGCTCGACATACTAAACAGGGTCCATGCGAACATTGACCTTAAATCGAATACAATAAATCATGATTTTGGTGAGGAGGAAATCTTCTTCATTTCCAGTCATGACGTAAGCCATCTTAGGCTTCAAACAAATCTAGTACCAACAGACGTTAGGGAAGATTTTTCTAGAATGATCAAAAGGATGAATAGGGTTTTTGCTGACCCCAATGAGGCACTACCGTACAATACAAAGGTGATAGCAACAATTCGCACGGAGGACGAAACACCAGTTTACTCAAGATTATACCCGTACCCACTGAGTGTAGCGGATTTCGTGGACAAAGAAATCAAGGATTTGTTAGCAAATGGAGTTATCCGGCCATCAAGATCACCCTTTAACAACCCTATATGGGTGGTAAAGAAAAAGGGGGTAGACGAAAACGGACAGGCGAAGCAGAGATTAGTTATAGATTTTCGGAAACTCAATGAAAAAACTATCGGTGATAAATACCCAATTCCCGACATAACAGGAATTCTTTCCAATTTGGGTGGTAGTAAATACTTCACCACTTTGGACTTAAAATCTGGTTTCCATCAGATTAAACTATTGGAGCGTGATAGGGAAAAAACAGCTTTCTCTGTCAAGAATGGCAAGTATGAATTTTGACGGTTACCTTTTGGATTAAAAAACGCGCCGAGCATCTTTCAACGCGCCATAGACGACGTATTAAGAGAGCATATTGGGAAAAGCTGTTTTGTCTATGTAGACGATGTTATTATTTTTTCGGAAAACAAACAGCAGCATCTGAAAGATATAGAATCAATTTTAAATGAATTATTTAGGGCCAACATGAGAGTGTCAGTTGAAAAATCCAAATTTTTTAGGACTGAGGTCGAATACCTGGGGTTCTTAGTTTCACAAGGAGGAATAAAAACGTGTCCAGACAAAGTCGACACAATACGAAGTTTCCCTGAGCCCACCACTCTAAGGGGACTCAGATCATTCCTAGGTCTAGCGGGTTATTATAGATGTTTTATAAGGGATTTCGCTAGAATATCAAAACCATTGTCGAGCATCATGAGAGGCGAATACGGTCGAGTTACTGCGTCCCAATCAAAAAAAATCAGAATTGATTTGACGGACGAACAGAAAAAGACCTTCGAAACAATTAAAGAAATTTTAGCGTCAGAGGATGTAACCCTGACGTATCCAGATTTTAACAAACAATTCGACCTAACTACTGACGCGTCGGCTCATGCTATAGGCGCCGTCCTCTCTCAGGAGGGCAAACCGATTACCATGATTTCTCGCACTCTGTCCGGGAGCGAGGAGCATTACGCTACCAATGAAAGGGAATTGTTAGCTATTGTATGGGCATTGAAAGCTCTTAGAAACTACCTGTACGGCGTAACAAAACTTAATGTTTATACTGACCACCAGCCGCTGACCTTTGCGGTTTCGGATAGGAATCCTAATTCGAAAATTAAAAGATGGAAAGCCTTCATAGACGAATGCAACGCAAAGCTAATCTACAAACCAGGAAAGGAAAATGTGGTGGCAGACGCTCTATCTAGGCAACATATAAATGCTTTAGATAACACGAGCATCGAGACAATTCATAGCGAGGAATCATCAACCCATACAATTGAAAGATCGGAAAAACCGGTAAATTGCTTCCGCAACCAGATTATTGTGGAGGTAGGTACAGAACCTCAAAGAAAAACTTTTATAATTTTTGGAAAAAAGACAAGGCATATCATTTCTTACCGAGAAAAAAAGGATTTATTAGAACTTTTACAGGAGGCCGTAAACACAACAGCAGTAAACGCAATACACTGCGATCTGCATGCACTTGCACAGTTTCAGCACGAACTGGTCGAAATGTTTCCAACAGTTAAATTCAGACATACGGAGAAATTCGTTAACGACATTTCGAATCCGAATGAGCAGCAGGAAATTATCGCTGCAGAACATAACAGAGCGCATCGAGCAGCGCAGGAGAACACAAAACAAATTCTAGAGGATTACTTCTTTCCAAAAATGGAGAAAAAAGTTAAACAATTTGTGGGAAATTGTCGAACTTGCTCGCGGGCGAAGTATGATCGGCACCCAAAGAGGCAGCTTATTGCTCAAACGCCCATACCAACATATTGTGGAGAAATTCTTCACATTGACATATTTTCTACCGGGTCCAAGTTCTTCTTGACGTGCATCGACAAGTTTTCAAAATTTGCGATAGTACAGTCGTTGAAATCAAGAACGATAGTAGATGTCAAACCACAGCTCCTTCAGTTACTCAACATGTTTTTCGGTACTCGAATAGTTTATTGCGACAATGAGAAGTCGCTGAATTCACACAGCATCAAAGCTACATTAAAGAATCACTTCAATATCGACATTGCGAATGCTCCACCACTACATAGTACATCAAATGGTCAGGTGGAGCGATTTCATAGCACACTAATGGAAATAGCACGATGCCTTAAACTTGACAAAAATCTTGATGATGTTGAGGAAATTGTCCTTTTAGCTACGATTGAGTATAACAGGTCCATTCACACAGTAACGGGGATGAAGCCCCTTACCGTATTTCGTTCAATTAAAGATGACAACCAAATACCATGCCGCTTAAGAAACGCACAGGAAAGAGAACTAACAACTCATAATAAGAACAGGCAGGATAGGGAGTTCCCTGTTGGAGAAAAAGTACTTGTTAAAAATAACAGGAGACTAGGCAATAAGCTTACGCCTCTTTATACTGAGGAAGAGGTGGAAAAAGACATGGGTACAACAGTTTTAATAAAAGGGAGAAGGGTCCATAAGGACAACCTTCGTTAAACTTAATCTAGAACCTAGGCGTTTCTAATGATAAACAATTAACAAAAAATTTCATATATGTTTTTAGGATTTTCATAATTTTGGCCATATCAATATCGGTAACGACAGGAAGGTTAATCGACTATACCAATGCAAGGTACATTCCGGTGGTCGGTGAGGACCTTGTAATTTGGGAAAATTCAGGACACATCAAGCATGTTACCAACTTGACACTTTACGAATTACTGAGAGACGAGACAATTAATGCCACAGACCACTTTCCTCAGTCACATATGAGGAAGTTACTAGACGCGGACATAAACCAGATAAGTCGACTGATACAAATGATAAACGCTCACCACAGACAGGCGAGAAGCCTGAATGCCCTAGGGACAGTCCTGAAATACATTGCTGGAACTCCTGACCATGACGACTTCAATAGATTAATGAGCACAGAAGAACAGCTAATTAACTCGCAGGACAGACAGTTTACCATAAACACTCAAGTACAGAAAGAAATCAATAACCTTACCATTACAGTAAATAAAATCCTGAAATTAACAAAAGAAAGAGAAATAAACACCGGTCACCTTTATGACATACTACTGGCTAGAAACAGAGCAATTATTACAGAATTAAATAACATTATAACAGCTGTCACTTTCGCCAAAATTGGGGTCTTAAGTCCCATTCTCTTAGACAGTAACGAAATAAATTTCATAACAGGAGACGAGCACTTCACTGACCTTACCGTGGCCGATGTTATGGCAGTAGCTAGAATTAAGATATTACAGTATAATAACATAATTTACTTTTTAATAAGATATCCGATTCCTATGTTTAGATGTAAGAAAATTACTATTTTACCGGTAGCTCATGGCCACCAAATCCTGCACCTAGAAGAATCCATCTTAGCCAAGTGTTATAACCATACCGTAGCCGTAAAGAACTGCAGCGACACAACACCAACGTTTTGCTTACCATCTCCGACTACATCATGCGCTCTGCAACTACTGACTCGCAACACCGCTAATTGCAGTACAACATTTAACAACCTCACACCAATTTCACCGATAAGTGACGGCCTTGTTGTCATCAATGACCAATTGGCTGTCATCGAGGAAAATAATGAGGTCCCTATTACGGTCAACGGAACATACCTCGTGGTCTTCAAAAACAACGTAAAGATTAATGGTACGACTTTTTATAACGAAAATTCTACATTGCCTCTAAAACCTGAAACTCCATGGGCTTCTACAATCAACTTGACGCAGCACACAGAAATATTAAGCGCTTCTTACCTTCACCATGTGAATCTAGAGAATGTTCAAAGGATCAATCACCTGCAGCGATCAATCCATTATGGCCACGTTACAGGTTTCTCAGCCATTGGTGTCTTATTAATCATGGCATTCACTGTTTACGTCCTTCTCAGGATAAGGAGGACCAAGAGAGAGATTATCATAGCCAGGTCCGTTGAAACTGCAATTAAAACCGCTTCTTTGAGGACCGAGGACGTTCCCCATTTAGAAGGGGAGGAGTTATCGCGAAGAAACGACACACCCTAATTCCCGTCGTAATAAGAGCCTACCACTCTGCACATGTCGCTAAGTCAGCACATTTTGCGTGAGAACATTGGCCAGACATCTAAGTAAACAAACACCATGCACGAGGCGCAAGGTCAGCAAAACGTCAGCAGAGGAGCTACAACGCGATGCGGGTTGGTGGCTTGAGCTAAGTTAGGAATAATTTAATGGGCACTTTATACTTGACAACTAAGCCGTGATGACGGCAAATAAAATAACTTCAAATTGAATAATACATTTGAATAATTTATATATATTAAGGTGGGCCAAAAATTAGTTTATATTTTATTTTTCGTAGTTACCATGAAAATCTCATTCAACATGACTAAAAACAAGTCCTGGTAAAATCTGAACTCTTTATATCAATATTAAGAGGTGCCTCATCGACATTTTCGATTTCCCATATAAATTACATGGAAAAAAAAATCATTTTTTTGTGGTGGTTATTGTGCGGAGGTTTTAATGTGCACGCGATGGCGGCCAGTAGGGATGGTAAACTCGATTTCGATACTACTCAAGAATCGAGTTTTCTCGTAAAATAATCGATTTTTCGAATGTCAAGAACCAGTTCTTAATCCACTACGACTACTGAAAATCGATTTTTAAAAAACGATTATTTACGAGAAAACTCGATTCTCGAGTAGTATCGGAATCGAGTTTACCATCCCTACTGGCCGCCATCGCGTGCACATTAAAACCTCCGCACAATAATCACCACAAAAAAAAATGATTTTTTTTCCATGTAATTTATATGGGAAATCGAAAATGTCGATGAGGCACCTCTTAATATTGATATAAAGAGCTCAGATTTTACCAGGACTTGTTTTTAGTCATGTTGAATGAGATTTTCATGGTAACTACGAAAAATAAAATATAAACTAATTTTTGGCCCACCTTAATATATATATATATATGTATATATATGTATATAGAAAAATTAAATATAAAGGATCATATATATGCCAACGGTACCATTTTAAACCTTTAATTTTAACCATAAATCTTAGCATTTCAACTTGATCTTTTAAATACTTAGGTTAAACTACCACAGCAGAAGGGGGATGATGCGTGGAAGCTTTATTTTGACGAAATTCCCGAGGAGATAGTTGACGAGTTCGCTATGCGATATGGAATTGAAAATATATACCAAGCAATGACTCACTTTCACTGCCTGTCTACCAAATATTTATGCCCTGGGGTTCCGGCTGTAATGAGTACGTTATTAGCAAACATCAACGCATATTATGCGCACACAACAGCATCGTCTGCCGTATCCGCAAGTGATCGTTTTGCCGCTAGTAACTTTGGTGTAAGTATAGACAATAGAGGGATTCTTGTGCAAGATAACAAAAAGAAAAATACAGGTTAACCACTCTAATGCATTCAAGAAAAACAATACTCTATAAAGTGAATACTTTGCTTTCGCAAAATATTATAGCATAATGGACGTGCGCTTCTCTAATAGATTTTTATTGATCTATAATGAAAATGTACATATATTTGACTCTTACAGAAAGAAAAATTCGTAAAATTATTAGATCAACTACACAATTCACTACGAATTGATCTCTCTATGTATCGCAACAATTTCCCAGCGTCTAGTCAAGAAAAACTAATGGACCTCAAATCAACCGTGGATTTGTTGACCAGTATCACATTTTTTCGTATGAAGGTAACTATATATATATTTTTTTTTTTTTTTTTTTTTTGTACGAACCGTAAATGTTTGACTATTCATTTCAGGTTCAAGAACTCTCTAGTCCACCGCGAGCAAGTACAGTTGTCAAGGATTGCGTGAAGGCTTGTCTTAGATCCACCTATCAATTTCTTTTCGAAAATTGTTATGAACTATATAATAGGGAATTTCAGGTAATTAAATTATCTTTTTTCTTGTAGATATTGTAGCCAACTATAAAATTTATTACTGGTTTCAAGGTGGATCCAAACGAAGCAAAACGTGACTCTGACGACCACGGCCCTAAATTGGATAACGTTGACTTCTGGCATAAGCTAATCGCATTAATTGTGTCCGTGATCGACGAAGATAAAAACAGTTATGGTACCGTACTGAACCAGTTTCCACAGGAATTGAATATTGGGCAGGTAAGCTGCTTACAGTACAGTGCAATTGGATACAACTAAGAACAGGACATTTCTGCTTACATTGTATGTTAATTTAAAAACCTTTTAATTTTAATTATAAACTTGAGAATAACATTTTTTTTTAATCCGGTTTTCGAGATAAAAAATGATTTTTAGTTAAAATTTAATAGGATTTAAAAAAGATAATAAGAATAATTTTTGACTTAATAACTACGTGATTAGAGACAAAGGCGGCTTATTTATTTTTTATAGAGACATATTACTACTCATGACTCATGAATCGTAGCTTTTGAAAAATATCACTCAATGTTAAAAAGCTATTGTCACACCTTGAAGGCGCTGTTTGTGAAAAGTTTTGTTCCGATATTGTTATTGCTGTTCTATTTATATATCTTAAAAAATAAGCTGGGCACAATAGACCTGTGGTCGCGGTGAATTCCTCATTTATTAAAGTATAAGCTCAATATGTAATTTAAAATTGTGTTATATGGAAAGTAAAGTTCGAAAGGTATTATTATCCTGACATTTATGCTCCAAATTTCAATGAAATCTGTGGAGTAGCTCTTGAGATATAGAGTTTCACCTAAAGGGAAGGATGGCTAAACGAGCCTAACCTTACCCCTCCTAATTCATAACATCATCACCTATTCATACCATTATTTTCGGAATAAAATGGCGCACTCTAATAGAACACCCAACAAATGAGAATACCATAATGACATCACACAGATATCACACCACATATGACCACCCCAAGATTACCCAACGCACGATGCGCCCCATCATCCACTTAGATATCCGAGGACTCTCACTCTTATTTCGATTGAACCCGTTCCGCCCTTAAATTAAGCTAATGTGAATAAAGTGTGGCAGGTATATAAATATGTAAATTATATTATATATTCTGGCAACATTATATATCTGTAAATTTAATATGTATGTATCTAATTATAAATAAAAGGGGGTAGCAATATATGCGGTCATATTGTGGACAAAGTAAGGCGAATGCGTAATCATTTAAAGAGTGTCCAATATAATAAAATTGTTTAAAATATCAGAATTAGTTGTATTGTACCCAAAATGTCGTCAAGTGAGGATTTGTTTAGTTTATACACCGTCGAGCAACTAAAATCGTGGTTGCGTTTGCTGGGGCATAATAAAGCCGAACTACATAATCGTCTACAACAAATTTCTGATGAGCTTCGTGGAAATTTTCGAATTTCGACGATTGACGCTGGCGCAGACGTTGACGCTGACGCTACCTTTACACAAGCCACCATTCCTGACGAAATCAACGAAGGAACAAGCAGAACAAACATTACCGACGAATGTGGTGCATTTAACAATGATATTGTACCGCAAATCGACGCAAAGAGCGATGCAACCGAGTGGCGTCTTATAAAATTCGAATTAGAATTGTTGAAGCGTGAATGTGAACTAAAGAAAATGGGAAATGAACTTCTAAAGAGAGAAAAAGAACAGTTGAGAAATAGTGATGATCAAACAAGAAACATTCTTATTTCTGACTTTTCTGGTAGGGGTGAACATGTTAAACTATGGCAAGCAAATCTAAAAAATAATTCAGAATGTTTACAAACTTGATGATAACAATTAGCACTAATTGCAAATAAATTAAAAAACAATTTCTAAAGCCATATTTACACATTCTCGAGGTTGGCTACCGAATCGTTTCGAAAATATTTCCATGAAAAGTTGATTCTGGCAAATAAAGTTCTAATTGGAGAAGATGAACTGGTTGAATATCTAAGTGAGGGTATTCCGGATAACCCTTTACGTGCGCAAGCTAAAATGCAACGATTTTATAACAAATATGAATTGTTAGAGCAATTTCGAAATATTCAATTGCCCCGGTATATACCAAAGAAAATGACAGCAAATAATCAACATGTGCAGTCGAGTAATGGACAACAGGCAGCGGCAGTCGTTAGATGCTACAATTGTAACTCCGACATTAAGCAAATGTATGCCGAAAACCCATACGAGAGCTTGGTGATTGCCATGTATGCACAGAAATTGGCCACTTTGCAGCAAATTGTCCTCAAAGGATGAGCCGCCCTATACAACATGTTACCGAATTGACGGAAGGCGATGAATTTGTAAGGTTTTTAAATTATTTATTTATTAATTCTAAATTTAGTTATAAAACTTTATTAGGAACGGATTGGGGGGAAGCCCCATTAGTTTTGTGAACAGTTCGTACCAGATGCAGAAATAAACAGAAAAAACAATGTATTCTTAAAATATAGTGATATAAACAAAAGTCCATTATCTATTGTCGGAAATGTAAACAGTTTTATTTTATTAAAAAATAAAAGAATTTAATTAATAATGTTAGTGGCAACAAATGAAGTAATAACTTATTCAACCATTTTAGGAAGAAACTTTTAGGTAAATCTAATTTAAAATTAGAATGTAAACAGGGAGATTCGAAAGTCAGAAATAATAAATTTCATGAAGAGTATAAAAGATTACTGAACATTTAATTTGATTATACCAAATTTTCTGTGAATTACACTGAAGTAATGAAAATTTAAGCAAAAAATCCTAATGTTTAAAAAAGTGATAAAATAAGTGTATATGCAAAACAAAAATTTTTAAAAATATTTCAAGATTATTATATGTGTTGTAAGCGCCGAAACTCGAAAAATTAGATCTGAGATGCAACTGTTGTCGAGTACAGAAAAACCTTTTAATTGTCCTCCGAGAAGACTAAAAAACAATAAGTTAGGGTTGTTTAAGATGACTTAATGCAAAGCAAGATAATTAGACCGAGTAAGTCAGAGTATTCTTCCTCCACCATTTTAGTACGGAAAAAGGCAGGTGATATAAGGCTATGTGTGGATTTTCGTAGTTTAAATAAGATAACATTGAAAGATGACTATCCTTCGATTCTTATTGATAATCTGCTAGATAGACTAGCAACTAATGTATTTTTTTGTTGGATTTTATTGGATCTAAAGAGTGTGTTCTATCACGTAGATATGGTTGAAGAATCGATTAAATACACTTCTTTTGTAACACCAATGAGGCAGTACGAGTTTTTGAAAATGCTTTTCGATCTGAAAAATGTCCCTTCAACTTTCCAGCGGTTTGTTAGCAATGTTTTCGATGATCTGATTCGAGAAGAAAAAATTGTTATTTATTTAGGCGATATCATGATAGCTACAAGTAATGAAGAAGAGCATTCGGACATTTTGCAGAAAGTTTTTGATAAGTTAATACAGATCAAATTAGAATTGAGATTAGATAAATGCCTTTTTATGAAGTCAGAAATAAGCTATTTATGATATAACATTTCAAGTAAAGGGATTCGACCGGATAAAAAGAATGTAGAAGCTATAGTGAACTTTCCTGTACCCAGTAACACAAAAGCTGTACGTAGTTTTTTGGGCTTATGCTCGTACTTTAGAAGATTCGTTAAAGATTTTTCACGAGAAACTCAGCCTCTATACAAACTTAAAAAAAAAACGTAAAATTTACATTTGGAGAAGACGAGTTACAGTGTTTTCAGAAACTTAAAAATAAATTAATTGGGTCTCCTATCTTAGCCATTTATTACCCAAGGGATGATACATAGTGGCGTTGCGATGTCAGATCTTGGAGAATTGGTGTAATATTATTACAAAATATCTGCAAGGATTGAAATGTAAGATAACCACTGATTGCAATTCAATCACACTAACTTTAATTAAGAAGGAAGTAATCCCGAGAATAGCCTGATGGGCACTTGAATTGCAAAATTTTCTCGAACATCGTAATGGAAACAGAATGCTCCATGTGCACTCAGTCGCACTTCAAATATCTTAGTTCTTGAAGAAAAGACGATTGTGCAAAATCTGTCAATTTGCCAAAATCGGGATAGAAAAATTATTGGGATACGGAGAGAGTTGGAAAATAGGGAAAATGGTGTTTTTGAAATTCGTAATGGCTCAGTTTATAGAAAAAACGGCCAAAATATAGTATTTTTTATACCAATTGAGATGGAAGAACACTTATTGAGAAAGTTTCACAATGAAATGGGTCATATGGGAAGTGACAAAGTTTTCAGTGCTGTAATAAAATCATATTGGTTTAGCAAGAATGAACGAAAAACTTAAACGATATATCTCAAATTGCCTGAAGTGTGTTGCCTTTTATCCGAAGAGTGGGAAACATGAAACACATTGAAAGTATTCATGTGGACCACTTCAGTCCAGATTCATTTAAACATTGTAAGAAAAAATATAGGGGTATTCTCTTGCTTTTGCAAACCCCTTGCACGGTGCATGAATTGCAGAATTTTCCTCTTGGTGCAACGACACTACAATAAACACAAGCAGAAAATTATTTGCAATGACTATAAAATATGTCAGGCCAAAACCAATTTTTATTTTCGTGCAATGACACGTAAAAATATAATTGCAATCCTGTTTTAGCTGTCATTTTACATAAAGACATATTTCAGCAGTTCATATATCACTAGATTCTGCAATGCGTGCTCTCTTGGCCTTGCATATTTCAGTATAGGGAAATTTTGCATTTTGTGTCATCGTGCAATCTTGCAAGAGCAAGAGAATCCCCCTTATGTATATGTGTTTATAGATGGGTTAAGTTGTTAAGTTATATGCGGTGTGTTCAGCTGGCACGATGGAGGTTCTGAGCTATTTAAAACTGTATTTAAGTAGTTACCGTCGTCCAAAGATAGATCAGATATCAAGGGACAGTGCGTTTACATGAAAAGATTTTGAAAATTGCACCAATAGGCATGTTTTATTTGACCAGCAAATTAAGCTATTAGCTTATTTTGTATGGAAGACTTAGCCAACATAATTTTGTAGTTTGTAACACCCAGAAGGAAGCGTCGGAGTATACAATATAAATAAATAAATGATCAGTATATTGAGCTGAGTCGATTTAACCATAGCCGGCTGTCTGTCTGTCCGTCCGTCTGTCTGTATATATACGAACTAGTCCCTTAGTTTTTAAGATGTCGTTTTGAAATTTTGCAAACGTCATTTTCTCTTCAAGAAGCTGCTCATTTGTCGGAACTGCCGATATCGGACCACTATAACATATAGCCAAACGATCGGAATCAAGTTCTTGTATGGAAACATTTGACATTTGACAATGTATCTTCACAAAAGTTGGCACAGCTTATTTTCTAGGGCAACAATGTAATCTCCGAAGAAATTGTTCAGATCGGCCTATTATATCATATAGCTGCCATACAAACTGAACGATCGGAAAAATGTTCTTGTATGGAAAACGTTTGCATTTGACAAGATATATTCACGAAATTTGGTATAGATTATTTTCTAAGGCAACAATATAATCTCCGAAGAAATTGTTCAGATCGGCTTACTGTAGCATAAAGCTGACATACAAACCGAACGTTCGGAATCAAGGGCTTGTATGGAAAACTCTCGCATTTGACGTGGTATGCTCACGAAATATGACATGGATTACTGTTTAAGGTAATAATATAATATCCGAAAAAAATTTTCGGATCGGATTACTATTTGACCATGATTTAGTTAATAACTTCTGATGGTCAAATTAAAAACGGCTAATGATAGCAAAACTAACCAGCGGTGGCTCTAATTTAGCTTAGACAAAATTTTACCGGACATGCTTTAAACAATACGATGCAACGTAGTATAGGCAAAACTCCAAGTGAACTACTTTTCGGAGTTTCATAAAGGGGAACTGTCGTTGACTTTCTTAGAGAAAGACTAGAAGAAAATTGTTTAAACAAAAATGAACGTAACTTAGCAGAAATTAGGGATAAGGCAGCAGAAAATATTTCAGAGTCTCAAAATTATAATGAATTGGTGAGAGATATTTTTCAATATGATTTTATTTATTGGATCTGCTTTTTTTTAAGCTTATCAATAAGATATAAAATCTATACTTCTATTTAAAAACTAGACAGGCTCAAGCAAATCATTGAGCTGTTTTGGTGATATGTTGCTTCTTAGTACGTAGGCACATCTCTTTTCTTTTAAGGCGTGTTTGATCGCAGGATTGTACCAGAGCATTAGCCAAAGGGTTTGGGTGATCTCGGAGTTTAGATATATTTAATTTTGCTATCTTCTACTTATTTCTTTACCATAGGAATACCAAGGTCTTTATGGATATTTTCGATACGCATGTACCATGGTGAACTCGTAATTGTTCTAAGCATTTTCGATTGGAACATTTGTATTATATCAATATTAGTTGCACAGGTCGTACCCCACAGTTGAATGCCATACATCCAAATCGGCTTTATGACCGCATTATATAAAAGCACTTTATTGTCTAGGCTAAGTTTATAGTTTTTATTTAAAAGCCAATTTAAATTTGCAGCTCTAATCTTCATACATGTTATGTTACTAGAGATGTGTTTTCTCCACGTGAGCCTTCTATCTAGGTGCATACATCGTTCGCTTGGGGTACTAAAATATTGTTTATTTTTACTGCCGGGCACATCTTTGGTCTTAGCGAAAATGTAATATGCTTACACTTCTGTTCATTCACATTTCCATTCTTCGACAGAACTTAAATGTTTCTCTAATATTCTTGATGCTAAAATGTGGCATTTGTTACGGCTCACTATAGCTGCGTCGTCCGCAAAAGTTGAAGTTAATGCATTGTTAGCTTTTGGAAAATCTGCTGTATAGTGTTGGACCTAAAACACTGCCCTGGGGTACACCAGGCCTTATATGTCGTTCATCAGATATGAAATCCCCCACTTTTACCATAAATTTTCTATTTTTTAAATAAGACTCCAATGTCTTATAAAGGGTGATTTTTTAAGAGCTTGATGACTTTTTTAAAAAAAAAAACGCATAAAATTTGCAAAATCTCATCGGTTCTTTATTTGAAACGTTAGATTGGTTCATGACATTTACTTTTTGAAGATAATTTCATTTAAATGTTGACCGCGGCTGCGTCTTAGGTGGTCCATTCGGAAAGTCCAATTTTGGGCAACTTTTTCGAGCATTTCGGCCGGAATAGCCCGAATTTCTTCGGAAATGTTGTCTTCCAAAGCTGGAATAGTTGCTGGCTTATTTCTGTAGACTTTAGACTTGACGTAGCCCCACAAAAAATAGTCTAAAGGCGTTAAATCGCATGATCTTGGTGGCCAACTTACGGGTCCATTTCTTGAGATGAATTGTTGTCCGAAGTTTTCCCTCAAAATGGCCATAGAATCGCGAGCTGTGTGGCATGTAGCGCCATCTTGTTGAAACCACATGTCAACCAAGTTCAGTTCTTCCATTTTTGGCAACAAAAAGTTTGTTAGCATCGAACGATAGCGATCGCCATTCACCGTAACGTTGCGTCCAACAGCATCTTTGAAAAAATACGGTCCAATGATTCCACCAGCGTACAAACCACACCAAACAGTGCATTTTTCGGGATGCATGGGCAGTTCTTGAACGGCTTCTGGTTGCTCTTCACCCCAAATGCGGCAATTTTGCTTATTTACGTAGCCATTCAACCAGAAATGAGCCTCATCGCTGAACAAAATTTGTCGATAAAAAAGCGGATTTTCACATTTCGAACCGAACACTGATTTTGGTAATAAAATTCAATGATTTGCAAGCGTTGCTCGTTAGTAAGTCTATTCATGATGAAATGTCAAAGCATACTGAGCATCTTTCTCTTTGACACCATGTCTGAAATCCCACGTGATCTGTCAAATACTAATGCATGAAAATCCTAACCTCAAAAAAATCACCCGTTATAATTCTAAAGTTAGAATATTTTTAATCTTATATAAAAGGCCCTCATGCCACACCTTATCAAACGCCTGAGCAATATAGCTGAACAATACTCTCTGTGCTCAAATGCCTTTCTTATTTCGTTAGTAATTCTATTTACTTGCTCTATCGTGCTACGTTTTTCACGAAACCCGAATTCGTGCGTTGGAATTATACTATTTCCGTGGAGGAAAGGAGTCATGTTTGATAGTAAAAATTTTTCAAATATTTTAGAAAGACAGAGTAGAAGACTGATTGGTCTGTATGAAGACGGCTGTGTTAAGTCTTTCCCAGGTTTTGTCTGTCAAGATAATCTGCGACTTTTTCCATGAATAAGGATAGTATCCGAGATTAAGAATTGCATTGAAGAGCAAAGAGAGCACTTCTAGGGCAATATTGGGCAAGGTTCTCAACTTAAAGTTTTTCTTTGGGCAATTGGATTGAAATACCTTTTCTAGATGATTTGCAAAGCAGTTTGCCTTATCCTCATCACTTCGAGCCCAATTTCCTCTCAAGTCTCCTATAGGCATGTTGGAGTCAGTTGGTGGCTTTATGGCCTTTTGGGCTTTCCAAAGGGAATTTTTGGATTTTTGAATTTGAATTTGGACACTGCTTCTTTATATAAATTTCGGTGTTCCATTCTTCCTCACGTTTAAGCGCTTTTTTTAAATTACGTGCAGCAGATTTTAATTGAAGTTGAGTGGAAGGGGAACGATTTATCAGTCTTGCACGCCTTTTTTCACTTACACTTTTCACTTACTTTCTCTATTAGTCATTTTTCTGGGACCAAGCGGCTTATAGGTTTTGTTTGGTGTTGCTAAGACAGCTGCGCTAGTTATTATATCATTGACTTCTCTTATGCTTTCGTCAATATCTCTTTCTGTATTTATTTTGTACACAATATTAATGTTTCTACTCACGTATTTTTTATATTTTAGCCAATTCGTTTTATAAAAAGTTAGACCCACTTTTGGATTAACGAATATGGGTTGTTCACATAACTTTATTAGTACTGGAGAGTGACCAGAAGATAGATCAGTACATGTATCAGCTGTTATGTGCGATTTATCTATATTTTTGATTACAGCAAAATCTATTAAATTTTGTATTTTGTTACGATCACTAGGCCAATATATCGGCTTATCAGGAGACATTATTTTAAGGTAATTGCGCCTATTTATAAAAGTTTGATACAGCTGTCGTCCTTTCGGATTAATAAGACGTGAGCCCCAGTACGTGTGTTTTTCATTTAATCTCCACCTAGAAATCCATGGCCAAGGGTTCCAAAAAAGTCTTTAAATTGGATGTCTGTAATTTTGAACCGAGGTGGGCAGTATATGGCCGTCAAGTAAAGTCCCCGCAGCGATTTTTTATAGTTATTGTCGCAGCAATAGCATTTCATAAACAAATGTTCAATACACTAATTTTTTACTTAACAAAGTTTGGAACATTTGGTTTTGTGATTTGATTATCTATTGAATCATATTTTGCAGTGAAGCCATAAATTGTGTCATACATTGGGTAAGGTTGAAAAACACTGCGTAGAGTGCAATGTGATTTAGTATGCCCATATTCTTGGCAGTTAGTATATTGCATCGGACCGTTTCTTTTATGTGGTTCTTCAACAGTTACTCTACGATGCAGCAAATATTTCAAATTATATATTGGATGTGTGTCATTTTTTTTTTATTTGAGTTCGGCAGCTATTCAGTTTTAAACATTGGCTGTGGTACTTTGTTTCTATTAAATATATTTACAACAGTTTTAATACCAAAACCGCATTCTTCCAATGTTTCGTTGACTTCACTAGAGTCAACGGCGAACTCTATACCCTTAATTACAGCATCTAAGCCCTTAGAGCTGTTCAATTGATACGAATAATAATTCTTGTTTTTATTTGACAAAACTTTAACGATTTCCTTATAACTTTTTCAGTGTAGGACTGAATTTTTGTTTCATCTATATTGCCTTTTTTCAAAGGCACTATATGAAAATTGTTGGTACCTACAATTTTACTCAATTCAGCAACAAGAGCATTACTGCTACGCTCGCGCAAATACTCGTATATTGGGGGTGGTTTGGCATTAACGATTGGGGTGGTACCCTTCGCATCGTTGTCTGATCTATTGCTTAGTAAAGCAAATCTGTTGCCATTTAAAACTTTTGGTTTATTCTTATTTGGTGTACCGCCTTGAAATTTTTTAGGATTGACCGTTGACTTTAAAGTACTTAATTTCCTTTTTATGTTAATGTAGCGGTCATTTGTACAGATTGGCCGTTTTTATTGGTACATTCTCACCTTGCTTTATGTTATTCTTCGCTGCATGCGTACTTGCTGGTACCTGCCGACTGGTTGCTGTCAGCGCAGTTGTTGTTGCCTGATTATTGTTCTCCGCTGCTTTTGCTGTCTGCGTCCTCTGCTTCGTTTCATTTTCAGTTGATCGCCGCGATGACTCATTATCGCCGTTACACTTTTTATTGCCAGTAGTTGTTGTTATTGTTGAGTCGACAAAGCTGAAGCAGGCATTTAAGGAATGCCGGTGAGGCTGCGAAGCATTCATTATTGTTTTTTTTTTGTTTCTTATCTATTTGTTTTGTGCACTATTTGTTTTTATTATTATTAACAATTTGTGAGCACTTATCTTATTATTTTTAATTGTTTACTTTTGCAAAATTTGAACACACGGAGCGAATTACAAAACACATCCGTACACCTTGAACGTTAAAGGGTATGCTGAAAGTTAAACACCGGACGCAAAGAAAGTATATGCTTTGGTAAAAAATCATATAAGTATTACAAGTGTATGTAAAAAGATTGCCCCCAAGTTTAAAGGTCCCTATAGAGTTTGCAAAATACTTCCTAATTACAGGTATTTACTTAGAGACGTCGAGGGATTTCAACTTAGCTAAATTCCTTATGAAGGAATACGGGAAGTAGCAAACCTTGGTTAAACCATAGTCTCTCTAATGAAAATGTAATCGGGACGATTACAAGTCAGGATGGTCGAACTGTGGCATCTTTATAAATACTTATGTAAATTATATATCCTACAATATTATAAATCTTTAAATTTAATATGTATCTAATTATAAGTAAAAGGGGGTGGCAGCAATACATGCGGCCATATTGTGAACAACGTAAGTCGATTGCGTAATCATTTAAAGAGCGTCCAATATAATAAAATTGTTTAAAATAGTATGAAATTTACCTTCCAGAGGAATATACAGAAGATATACTTCCACAATTACTTTATAATTTTTTTTTAATTTATCAGCTTTCTGCAGCTACGATGTGGAGTCTATTCGCTGTTGATATGAAGTATGCATTAGAAGAACACGAACAGCATCGCCTTTGTAAATCATCGGCATATATGAATCTACATTTTCGTGTAAAATGGCTCTACAGTAATTATGTTAAAGAGGTGCCACCATATAAGGGTGCAGTTCCCGAATATCCAGCCTGGTTTGAGCCTTTCGTCATGCAATGGTTAAACGAAAATGATGACGTGTCCTTAGAATACTTGCATGGTGCATTCAACCGTGATAAGAAAGATGGGGTGAATAACGAAAAATACATATTAATCTTAATAATTACTTTGTTTCTAATTACAGTTCCAAAAGAGTAGCGAGCATGCGTTATTTTCCAACTCAGTTGTTGATGTATTTACACAATTAACACAGTGTTTCGATGTTGTTAGCAAACTCGAGTGTCCGGATCCAGAAATATGGAAGCGTTACATGAGGCGTTTTGCTAAAACAATCGTAAAAGTGCTGATTGCATATGCCGATATCGTCAAGAAAGAGTTTCCTGATCATATGAAAGATGAAAGAATTGTAGGTAAAACTGGTCTAAAGATACTATTAAATTAAGTAATAAGAATATTTAACAGGCATGCATACTCATGAATAATATACAGCAACTGAGAGTTCAATTAGAAAAAATGTTCGAATCAATGGGTGGAGATAAGCTAGAAGAAGATGCTGCGAATATACTAAAAGAATTACAACAGAACCTAAATATGGCTTTAGATGATTTGGCATCACAGTTTGCTGTCAGGTATGTAAGTGGTTATCTTGATCCTTATGTTATAGGAAAATTAAACATTTGGAATAAATGTTAATTACAGTGAAATTAAAAATGCCATATTGGATAATATTTCACAAGTTCCTTACACATTTAGCATTTTCTCTTTCTTTTAGTGTTCGTTTTTTTCTATCCAAGCCCTATTTTATTTTCTCTATGTTCGTGAATTCTTACATTTTTTCTCTGTTACAGCCTTGAGCCACGTATAACACAGTCCGTTAGAGAATTAGGAGATCTACTACTTTCTGTTAAAGGAGGTAATAATATGAATTTCAATCAAACTGCACAAGGAAATGTTGTTGCAGTTGAAGCTGATGAGGTCCTCCGACCACTGATGGATTTGCTGGATGGTTCACTAACACTTTATGCTCAATCCTGCGAAAAAACTGTACTTAAACGGTTGCTCAAAGAGCTATGGAAAATTGTTATGCGTATATTGGAGAAGACGATCGTGTTACCTCCAATGACTGATAAAAGCGTGAGCTCAAATCAAAATGTTATACTAACGATTGTACCTAAATCCTATTTTACATTTACAGATGATGTTTAAACATCTAACGGATAATGCCAAGAACCTTGCTTCGAATGCCAAAATTGAAGATATGGGAAGATTGTTTAAAAGTCATATGTCTGGCAAACAAGATGTTAAGAGTGCTCTTAGCGGTGTTATGGATATTTCAAAGGAGGTCGAAAAAAATTTGTCACCTAAACAATGTGCTGTATTAGATGTTGCCTTAGATACCATCAAGCAATATTTCCATGCTGCTGGTAATGGACTGAAAAAAACATTTCTTGAGAAGTCGCCTGAATTACAAAGTTTACGATACGCTTTAAGCTTATACACCCAAATGACAGACACGCTTATCAAAACTTTTATCTCCAGTCAAGTACATGAAAGTGAGTAAATATTTTTAAATTAGCGTAAAAGTACATTTGTACTTACAAGTACATTTAAATATGTTACAACATATGATATTTATATCACATTCTTTTAAAAAAGTTCTTAAATGTCGCTTGAGGAATAAAAAAACAATAAACAAATTTGTGTTCTTTACTACTTTTTCCAGTTGATCCGGAAAATCAAGAGGAAAGTGTTGGTGAAATATCAGTACAAATTGATCTTTTCTCACATCCCGGTACTGGCGAGCACAAAGTTAATGTAAAAGGTAATAAAATAATGCAAGTAATAAAAAAAATTGATCACGAAAACACAATAAATTTATGAAAATATACTTAAATATAATGTTTACGTAAGTACATACATAAGCCGTATGCGTTCATTCATTCGCTATTTCCAGTTGTCGCCGCAAATGATATAAAATGGCAAATAGCGTCAGGAATGTTTCGTCCATTTATTGAAATTAATTTGATCGGACCACATTTACAGGATAGGAAACGAAAATTTGCAACAAAGTCCAAGTCGAACAATTGGTCGCCAAAATATAATGAAACATTTAATTTGTAAGAACTAATTTATATATTTTCAACTCTTCATTTTATATGTATAAAACGCATATTTAACCCAGCACGATTGGCAATGAGGAGCAGTTGGAGTTCTTTGAATTGCATATCTGTGTTAAAGACTACTGCTTTGCTAGAGAAGACCGCTTAGTTGGTGTTGCAGTTATACCATTAAAAGACATATCGGAAAAGGTAAAAATTTTATATTCTATTTCATTTCTTTGCAAGGTTTATTACTTTGGAAATACAATTCTTTACAATATTTTATATATTTTTACATATTTCTGCAATAACATTGTTGTACTAATTATTTTTACTGTAATAGGTTTAGTTAGAACCGATTGCAAAGTTTGTCTGCTCTCTCACCATGCACAAACGCTTTCTTTACCTAACGGTTGTTTGTCGCACCTAACACCAATCGATATAGATGTAGATTAAATATTTAGGGTATTCCACCAAACTCGTAAATGTACAAACTTATAAGTTCAAAAATTTACGCTTTAGTTTTTTGGAACGCTCCTTTTTTTTCATACGTATAAAAGCCGCGTAAATAGGTATTTTGACTTTTCTGTCAGTGTTGCATTTGAAAAACCAAATCCAGGGTTAATTTAGAAGAGAAATTTCTGTATAAGTGCGTGCGTTTATTTAAAAAATAACTTAAAAAGAATTAAAATCTTACAAAATGCCACGAAAAAGTGAAAAAAGAAAACTGTGTGAAAATATTGATAACAAGCATTCCTTGTAATACGCCGGCAAAACTTGCATTTGGATTTTGCTTTTTCTTTAGGCTGTGTTTCGACGTCATTCTTTTTTTTAAATTCTGAAGCTGCTTGCATGTTCATTGACAATTCCAGTGATAAATGAACGTCTGGCTGTGAAGTATCGGGCGGAATAGGAGTACTGGCTGATATACGTGAACTCGAGCAACTATTTGAAATATCATCAACTTTATCAAATAAAAAAAAACCTTGCAGTCTTCATAGAGGATTTCTATATTGCTACTCTCAATTATAACCGTAGGGTTCATGCCCTTTCTGAGCCCAAAAATCTCGTCCAGTATTTCGAAGAAGGGACAAATATTTTGAATGTAGTCTGCGAAATTTGGTTTAATTTAATTTCGTATTTAAAAGACAAAGAAAATAAAATACCCTTGACGCTTTCTTCTTCTCCATTTTCAATTAATCCAGCTCCTGTTTGACTACGCCATTTCACGGCCTCCATATATATTCCTTTTAAATAGCGCATTTTGCTCTTCATCACTTTCCAATTAATGTTTGCGAGCAAAGGGCACTTAGCAGATAATTTCGAATAAAATTTTTGTGCAATAGGCTTCTGTATAAAAAAAAATTATGCATTTATAAGCCAATGAAAAACAAAATAAGATACGAACCTCAAATGACTCCGGGCGGTCTTTTATTTCTCCGCGCACTTCCTCTAAAAGGCTTCTAGTTTGCTCACTGCTCCAACGATGTGTTGGTGCTGCCCGGAAGCGCTTAGCTTTGACCTTATCTTCTAATTCCTGAATATAAAATGTATTTCTGCAATTTTCCTCTTCACGAGAAATTTAAGTAATACTTACTGATGCACTCATTATACAAAGGTTTAAGATGGTTTTTATTTCTTTACATTAAACAAAATTTTGCAACAAGCACAAATGTTTGACCGTTCGTTTTTTCTTTGCAAGTAGTGTTGCCTACACTAAAAACTTTACTTTTTTGAAGCACTAAATGTAAATTATTTTTGTGTAATGGCAACACTAAAACAAAATATCAGTTTATGAAGCAAATACGCGTCGAATTTGCCTCATAGTTTTATACGAAACGCGTAAACTTTTTTTATACAAATTTTGACAGCTATTTATAAGGCACAGAATTTTACGAGTTTAAGAATTTTATGAGGCATTTATGAGTTTGATGGAATATCCTAACTATTTTTTCAGGACAATTTACAATTTCGTTGAATATTGAATTCAAGTCCATTTTTTAGTATAAAGTTGTCCCAATAATTGTAAATATGCACTCGGGTTTATCCTTATAAGTTGTGAAAGTACAAAGTCTTCATTCCACACGAACATACATAGTCCTTGCTAACTTATTTCTTGCTAATTTACAGACACTAAGGAAAACATCTACAGTTAACTTATTAAAATATTTCGTGCACAAGCCGATAGTTTTAATCAATTATGTTTCCTTTTAAAACTTTCAGGGTTCGGTTGCTTGTTGGCTACCCCTGCAGCGTCGTATACAGATGGATGAGACGGGTTGGACAATTTTACGCATTTTATCACAACGTAATAATGATGAAGTCGCCAAAGAGTTTGTGAAACTTAAATCAGAAATACGTCAAGAACCTCTAGTTGGGACATAACTCAGTTAGAATAACCAGAAAACTAATTAAAATAAATATTTATTTAATTAGGTAAGCTGAAGGCATTGTTGAATGCAACAATGTAAAAAATATTAATTATTGTACATGCATATGCATAATTATAAAAATAATGAAAATAAATAGTATGAAATAATTGCTGCAAATAAAAACTAAGCATTATATAATAACTTAAAAAATAATAAATGACTTATAGTATTTGGCTATTTACATATTATCACTTACTAACTCTACCCGCGGCTTCGCTTGTATTGAAAAGCTTATCCAAATTATCAAAGACCATTAGCAAAACATAATAACTAAATACGTAGTGTGTGAACAATTAAGGTACAAAATTCATATAGAGCACACGCTCTTAAACAAAAACAAATTTTGATTTTATTTTCACAATATAAATTATAAATTTAAATATTATAAATGTTGTAAATTTTATTTGTACAAAATGTCAACAAGCAGGGCGGCGAGAATCCAATGCCGAAGATGATTTGCCGGTGCTGGCGATCGAGTTTCCACGTATCGAGATCACAATGTAGATTCGCGGTAGAGTAGCGTAGGCAAAAGGCAGAGAACATTTATCATAGACAGAGAACGTTTATCATAGAGAAGTTTCACGTTTCAAATATCGTAAGGGGTACTCGGCAGAGATGAGCGAGTCTCACCACAGACAAATTATAAGCGTGTTTCACCACGAAAATAGCAGAATTGAGCATTTTCAGTGTTAAATGAGAAAAATAATGCTAATTCCAATGTAAACAAATTTATGCCTATATATTCGTTTATTTCCTATGCGCAACTGACTCGGCATATAATTTATATATGATCCGTATAGATTTGGTATCAAAGCATATACTATGTACATACTTATGTACATAGTTATGTTAAAATTTACCTATTTTATGATGAATTCCATAAAAACTTTGCAAATATGTATATAACTCAATAAGATTTGTATTACTACCTAAATATGCATTTTATATACTTAGGTTTGATACGACATATTATATTGTATATTTATATACATAAATATATGTATATATACATATTTGCTTTGGTCATTAATCGCAGAGAACGTCTATCATAGAGAAGGTTCACGGCGCGAAGAACGTAAAAATATTTTTGGCTAACTCGGTCGCGATGGTCCAGTTTCACCACATACAAATTATGAGCGTGTTTCACCATATTAACAGCGATTGAGCGGTTTTTAGAGTCTATGAGCAATAACATGTTAAAGTAAATAAAAGAGCACCAATGCAGGGCAATATACATACAAGTGTATTTATATGCAGATTTCTGGTAGGCGGTAGGTATGCTTTTGTATACTATATACAAGTAGTTAGATTTTTTCTAAGTCTAATATACGTATGTATGCATGCTCCTTATGATACTCCCAACAACAGCATTGTGATATTTTCATGCTTCATGTTAGCTTTCAACCAGAGGATCGCTTGTGTGTGAGACATATGCAAATACATACATATGTATGAATGTATGCTTTTGCGTTTTGCCATCGGCAATTCAATATTGACATGTAAACATACATAATTATGATATGAGTATAATTTTATATGAATGCATAGTACTATTTACAGTCAATTTGGACTTGAATATTTAATAATTTTATTTGATTTTTACATAATATACTATACTAATAAATATTTTTGTATTATTTCTTAGTAATAGAAATTGAATTTATCACAACAATATATGTATAAATACATCGTCTATCATATTAATCTTATTATCTGCTCATATGATTGCATGTATACGCATGTGCGCGTTCAGAAATTCATATCATGATTTTATCACTTATCAATATATTACATGTGCGCGCATTGATCTGCATGTTCATATATTCATATATACTTATATGTACATATATTTGTATACACTTCCGAACAAATAATGCACAAGCATACAAACATACATATGCGTACACATGTGAATATGTCACCACAAAAAATTGAAGCATTGTTCTACAAAAACAATTGTCTAAATAGCAGAAGCATCAAAAGTCAATATGGCAGCCGAATTGGCGAAGCCCAATTGTAGTAAATTTTACAACAAAAACGATTTCATGTTAAAAGACCAAGCGGTCACACATTTGCCCATATGTACATATATGTATGTAAATCATTTCCATATTTGTACCCATAGAATTTCTATGACACATACATATGTATGTATGTATATTATTTCTTTGGCACATTTGTATGTTTACGAAGGCAAATGCGAGCCACATATGTACATATGTACATACATACATTCATAATAACAAGTGCCGCGCGCATCTTTTCGCATCTCCTTTGTCACAACATTGGTAAAAAATCCAAGCTGTGCCGAATGGCCGCCGATTGTCACCGCTTCCCTTGCCCCTGTAGCAGCTTCGCCATCCAACGTGCGTAAATATGTATGTATGTATACGTATGAGCATGGATACATATCGACGCAGATTTTTGTCACGGAAAAATATTTTAGACAAATATTATAAATCGACAACTCCTATGTTGCCACTTTTCTCACTTCTTTCTTTGAACAAACACCAGAAGATGTTCAATTTATGATTTTTAACTTTTGCCATAAAATAAAAGGCAAAAATTAAAAATAAATTCTGTGAGATTCGAACCCGCGTACTCACCGTGGCTTTTCAAGCGTTTACCATCAGCACCACCATTGACACTTACATTGCGTTGTCCTAATTATGGTTTGGTTATGCATGAAAGAAATATACAGTGGATCGCCGATTGTTACCGCTTCCCTTGCCGCTGTAACTGCTTCGACAACAAACTAACGTAAATATGTATGCATAAGTATGAGCTTGCATACATATCGACGCAGATTTTTGCGAGCCACGGAAAAATACTTATTTTAGAATTGACAATTTTCAGCTTTTGCCATCGTCGCGAAAAGACGCTTGGAGGCAAAGGCATGCTCGGGCAGATGTTACGGCGTCTGTTTATATGAATGAAGCGAGGTCGCTTGTGGCATATGCGCCTGCGTTTATGAATGAACTCGTTTTTGTTGTAGAATTTACTACATTTGGGCTTCGCCAATTCGGCTGCCATATTGACTTGTGATGCTTCAGCTATTTAGGCAATTGTTGTTTTTGTAGAACAATGCTTCAATTTTTTGTGGTGACATATTCACATGTGTACGCATATGTATGTTTGTATGCTTGTGCATTATTTGTTCGGAAGTGTATACAAATATATGTACATATAAGTATATATGAATATATGAACATGCAGATCAATGCGCGCACATGTAATATATTGATAAGTGATAAAATCATGATATGAATTTCTGAACGCGCACATGCGTATACATGCAATCATATGAGCAGATAATAAGATTAATATGATAGACGATGTATTTATACATATATTGTTGTGATAAATTCGATTTCTATTACTAAGAAATAATACAAAAATATTTATTAGTATAGTGTATTATGTAAAAATCAAATAAAATTATTAAATATTCAAGTCCAAATTGACTGTAAATAGTACTATGCATTCATATAAAATTATACTCATATCATAATTATGTATGTTTACATGTCAATATTGAATAGCCGATGGCAAAACGCAAAAGCATACATTCATACATATGTATGTATTTGCATATGTCTCACACACAAGCGATCCTCTGGTTGAAAGCTAACATGAAGCATGAAAATATCACAATGCTGTTGTTGGGAGTATCATAAGGAGCATGCATACATACGTATATTAGACTTAGAAAAAATCTAACTACTTGTATATAGTATACAAAAGCATACCTACCGCCTACCAGAAATCTGCATATAAATACACTTGTATGTATATTGCCCTGCATTGGTGCTCTTTTATTTACTTTAACATGTTATTGCTCATAGACTCTAAAAACCGCTCAATCGCTGTTAAATATGGTGAAACACGCTCATAATTTGTATGTGGTGAAACTGGACCATCGCGACCGAGTTAGCCAAAAATATTTTTACGTTCTTCGCGCCGTGAACCTTCTCTATGATAGACGTTCTCTGTTAATCGTTTCGATATCATGTTAAAAGACCAAGCGGTCGCACATTTGCCCATATATGTACTTATGTGTGCATGTAAACAAATAAAGGGTGATTTTTTAAGAGCTTGATAACTTTTTTTTTAAAAAAAACGCATAAAATTTGCAAAATCTCATCGGTTCTTTATTTGAAACGTTAGATTGGTTCATGACATTTACTTTTTGAAGATAATTTCATTTAAATGTTGACCGCGGCTGCGTCTTAGGTGGTCCATTCGGAAAGTCCAATTTTGGGCAACTTTTTCGAGCATTTCGGCCGGAATAGCCCGAATTTCTTCGGAAATGTTGTCTTCCAAAGCTGGAATAGTTGCTGGCTTATTTCTGTAGACTTTAGACTTGACGTAGCCCCACAAAAAATAGTCTAAAGGCGTTAAATCGCATGATCTTGGTGGCCAACTTACGGGTCCATTTCTTGAGATGAATTGTTGTCCGAAGTTTTCCCTCAAAATGGCCATAGAATCGCGAGCTGTGTGGCATGTAGCGCCATCTTGTTGAAACCACATGTCAACCAAGTTCAGTTCTTCCATTTTTGGCAACAAAAAGTTTGTTAGCATCGAACGATAGCGATCGCCATTCACCGTAACGTTGCGTCCAACAGCATCTTTGAAAAAATACGGTCCAATGATTCCACCAGCGTACAAACCACACCAAACAGTGCATTTTTCGGGATGCATGGGCAGTTCTTGAACGGCTTCTGGTTGCTCTTCACCCCAAATGCGGCAATTTTGCTTATTTACGTAGCCATTCAACCAGAAATGAGCCTCATCGCTGAACAAAACACGCGCGCGAAACACATTTCGAACCGAACACTGATTTTGGTAATAAAATTCAATGATTTGCAAGCGTTGCTCGTTAGTAAGTCTATTCATGATGAAATGTCAAAGCATACTGAGCATCTTTCTCTTTGACACCATGTCTGAAATCCCACGTGATCTGTCAAATACTAATGCATGAAAATCCTAACCTCAAAAAAATCACCCGTTATAAAAGAACCATCCCAGCCAACTACGGCTACCCGCTTGTGACAAATATTTCAATACAACTACACATTTTTTCTCTATGCACTAACACCAACGCACATTTTCGGGTTATTTTTTGTTGTATGATCACATGTATACGTACGTGAGTGGGTTAAATATTCGCTCGGCCTAAGACAAACTCCACATGTTTACCCCCACGTTTACCCCGTTACCCACTGATTATCTGGTTTTTTACCCGCTGATGGTTGGCAGGGATACGCATAATGTTTGTAAATTTGTCTACATGCAACATATGTAAATATGTGCAATAGGTACACTCAATGCTTCATGCGAAATTTCTGTTGACACGGACAACCAATGGCGAAGCTCACATTTTTTGCTTTCACGTCAAAGAGTCAATGTGTCGAAGAACTGACGTGACGACAAAGCGTTACAACATTGTATTGTTGGTAGAAAATCCGAGCTGTGCCGAAAACACAAACGAACGATCGCTAATTGACACTGCTTCCCTTGCCGCTGAAACAGCTTCGCATACAAACCAGCGTAGATATGTATGTATTTGTATGAGCGTGCATACATATCGACGCAGACTTTTGCAAGCCGCTTAAAAATATTTTTTACATTCCTTGACAAATACAGTCAATCTCGGTTATGTGCCACAACCAAAGATACAGATGCTTGTGATCTGTAAAACTAAAAATATAATATGGCACATAAGCGTGTGCGGATACTTAAGCGAGTGGTATTTAAAACAATAATTTCTATGTATTTCATAAAATTAAACCGTGAGAAGCAGCAAGATGTAGGGAGTTAAGAGGGATGATTTTCATTTAAGCGAGTACTACTTAAGCGGGACTCACTGTACACATAACTCAGCGGAATAATGAATATTTTTTTTGATACATTTCTTGACTTGAAAATCGACAAATAAACTATGTTGTCACTTTTATTCTATACTTATATTTGTGAGGTTGTCGCTTTTTCCTTTTTTGTATGAGATATCAGAAATTGTTCAATTTATGATTTTTAGCATTTGCCACCGTCGCGAAAAGACGCTTGTTGGCAAAGGCATACTCGGGGAGATGTAATGTTGTTTATTTTTATGAATGAAGCAAGTTTGCCTGTTGAAAGGGAGCTTGCGTTCATGAATGAAAATACTGTTAGGAGTTTTTCTACAAATTTGGGCATCGACTATTTGGCTGCCATATTGACTTGTGACGCTGCTAATGCTATTTCAAACGACTGTTGTTTTTGTAAAGCAATGTTTGTGGGTGACATATCTACATGTGAACGCATATATGTAGGTAGGTATGTTGTGTATGCGTTATTTGTGTGACATTCCCATACGCACATATGTAATTATGTATGTACATACATATGTACATATGAGCAGCGCGCACATGTTATTATTGAAAAGTGATAACATGATTTGAATTCGATAAAGCGAACATAAACACATATGTATGTAAGTATGTATGGTCATGATACATGTGAATATAAGTTTTGAATGATAAAATGTACGATTAATGTACATTTATCTCTATTGTAATATATTTCATTTTTTTTATATATTATGATAGTTTCTTATATACATATGTAATGAAGTATACACATAAGTATGAATATATCAAATACAAGAACTAATTAAAAAATAGGCTTTATTTTCACATTAACTACGAATATTGCTTTGAAAAAGCAATTTAATTCAAATTTATTCAATTGCACATGTATTCATTAATGTGCACAAAAAGAATTCATATGAATACACATGTTTGCATATCTTCTTCTTTACTGGCGTAGACACCGCTTACGTGATTATAGCCGAGTCAACAACAGCGCGCCAGTCGTTTCTTCTCTTCGCTACGTGGCGCCAATTGGATATTGTAAGCGATGCCAGGTCCTTCTCCACTTGGTCCTTCCACCGGAGTGGAGGTCTTCCTCTTCCTCTGCTTCCCGCGGCGGGTACTGCGTCGAATATTTTCAGAGCTGGAGTGTTTTCATCCATCCGGACAACATGACCTAGCCAGCGTAGCCGCTGTCTTTTAATTCGCTGAACTATATCAATGTCATATTGTTTATATGTTTGCATATAAACGTATAAAAATATAAGCAAAAGAGCGAACATACGTTTGTTAAAGCAATATATAGTTTTGAGCATAAGTTTTATTTCACGCTTAGCTCTGTTCAAGCGAAAATGTTAAAATTTCTCCTGCCGAGCTGGCAGTGGTGAAACTCTTCCATCTCGACCGAGTTAGCCAAAAATATTTTTACGATCTCCGCGCCGTGAACCTTCTCTATGATATACGTTCTTTGTATTTTCTAATATCATTGGAATATTTTGTATAAAGGCTTCCGGTGAGAATGCGTAGCAAACCAACTAACATTCACATATGTATATAATATTAAAAGTAAGGGATTGTAACGTATTAGATATAAATTAATCCTCAGCTCCATGTGCTGTTGTTCAGGTTTTGTTTATTGTTAAAACCGAGTTAAACTGTTGCAATATAAATTTTTTATTTAGCACTATATGCTAAACTCTGGATTACAACTGAAACTTAAAAATAGAAGCCCTGCTTCCTGATCTCCCTACACTTGGCACAATTTTGGCATTACTGCTGCTACTGCACCTAATGCTGTTGTTGTTGTTTAACTGCACCTGCTGTTGTTTAGACACAATATTGTTGTCGCGAAATGTTTCAAAGTTGATGGAAAAATGCTGACGCGGACTATTTCCACGCTTACAGGCTGGCGTGGAGTAGTTCTAAAAACGCTACAGTGGGCACACTAATGTGTTAACTGCCCCCCTTCTAAATCGAGGCTTTCATGATCTTAGCTACCGCTTCCTTCTTGTCATTTGTATTCTTCATGAGTTTATTCGTCCTGCGTATCCAAAATACTAATGCTGCACCTATAATGATAGCAGCGGCCAGTATCACTAACATGCAGAGGGTAGTGCGGTTATGGACTATTCCATGTAGGTTTTCAATGTGTCCCAGTTCCTCAAATTAATTTTGCGCAAATGGGGTAGGCTTAAAATTTCCAAATGGTCAGTCAAGTTAACAAACTACGTTGAAGGAATCCCAGGTCGGAGCGTTGCCTTCATTTTTTTCTCGAATGTCACTAAATAAGTGCCGGATATTGTAACTGAAGATGTTTCTTCTTCCAGAATTTTTGTTTGGTCATTTATGATAATTAAGCCACTGTCAACTTCGATAATCGGATCAAGGTTATTGTAGGTACTTTGCATGTCGCCTTTTTATTGTGGAATAGTTGCCTCACACATGTAGAATCCGTCTTTATTTTACAGAAACTTTACAGATAGCGCTGCCGTGCAGATTTTAACTGGAATTGTTGAATTCGCGCAATCTGCATCAGTATCGGTCTCAAAAAAATTATTTTTGCGCCGTGTGCCATCGGCAAAACGCTAAGTAAGCTGCATACTTTTTGTATTCTTGAAAACTTAACAATAAAGTAGATTACATCATTATTTTGAAAAAAAAAAAATTAACTTACAATTATTTACAATATCGCTTATGCTTACATTTAAAGTGTACACAGTGATCAATATTTTTAAAATTTTAGCTGTATAGGATAATCTGTATAGAATAAATTATATTGTCTACATCTGTTATAATTGCTCTATTTCTAGCCATTAGTAATTCGAAAAGATGACAAGTGTCAATGTCGGCTTTTTTTGTATTAGCAATAATTTTGTTAACAGTCTCAGCCAATTTATCGATCTGCTGTTGTATCTGAGTGTTTATGAAAAATTGAGGGTCTATGGATTCTATAAGTTTTTGCTTGTGTTTTAAATTTAAGTTCATTAAAGTCTTCGAAATCTGGCGTTCCGGCTATGTATTTTAGCGCAGTGCCAATCATGTTTATGTTTCGCGCTTATCTATGGTGAATTTTAACCGTGTCAATCAATCGATAAATTTGATTAATGTCTGCCTGAAGAACTTTAGTCATGTGTGATTGAGGAAAAACGTGAAATAAGTTTTCTGTTTCCCGCAGGACGGTGGGGTAATTCGTCAAATTCTTTCGATTCGTTAAATAGTCATATTTGTCCCAAATTGCTACACATCTGTCAATAACCGGTATGTAGTTGAGTACGCAAAAGTGGTACAATAACTGTGTAAAGGCGGAAAAAAATATGCGCCGTTTTGTTCGAGGTGGTAATCACTTGGTGCGAGATCCGGACTATACGGTGGATGCAAAAGAACCTCCTATCGGAGCTCCCGGAGCTTTTGGCGCGTCACTAAAGATGTGTGTGGCCTGGCGTTGTCCTGATGGAAGACAATTCGGCCTCTGTTGATCAAAGATGGCCTCTTCTGCATGAGTGCTGCCTTCAAGCGGTCCAGTTGTTGGCAGTACAGGTCCGAGTTGAGCGTTTGGCCATAGGGGAGCAGCTCATAGTGGATTATTCCCTGCCAATCCCACCAAACATACAGAAGAACCTTCCTGGCCGTCAATCCTGCTTAGCCACCGTCTGGGCCGCTTCACCGCTTTTCGACCATGACCGTTTGCACCTTACGTTATTGTAAGTGACCCACTTTTCATCGCCAGTCACCATACGCTTCAAAAACGGGTCGATTTTGTTGCGATTCGGAAGCGATTCGCATGCGTCGATACGGTCAAAGATGTTTTTTTGCGTCAATTCGTGTGGCACCCATACATCGAGCTTCTTAGTGACTCCAAGCTTCTTCAAATGGTTTATAACGGTTTGATGACTCATGTCCAGCTCTTAACCGATACTACGGCTGCTACTATGTCGGTCTCTTTCGACCAATTCAGCGATTTTATCGCAATTTTCGACGACAGGTCTTCCGGAGCGTGGCCCATCTTCGACCACCTCTACACCAGAACGAAAACGTTGAAACCATCGTTGTGCGGGGGAAATGGAAACTGTATCGGATCCATAAACTGCACAAATTTTATTGGCGGCTTGAGGTGCATTTTTGCCTTTATCGTAGTAGTACTGTAAAATATGCCGTATTTTCTCTTTAGTTTGCTCCATGTTTGCGACGCTATAACTCACGAACGACTTAAAAGAAATGACAATCAATCAAACACGTGTTAGCGCGTGAAATGATCTTTCCAAAAAGGTATAGCATGACCCGATGCGACGAATAAAACTAGAACTACGCGCTCTCAGCGCCAACTAGCGAAAATACCGCAAGACTTTTTTGACAACCTATTAATTTCTGCTTTATTAGCCGACAACAAAATTTCTGTATGATAAATTCGGAACTTGTTTGCAAGCATACGAAATGCGTATTCTGCGACTCGTTTTGCTCTTGATAAACTTTATTGTAAGTATATTCTTCGCTCATTTGTCAAGTACCTTCGTGCAAAAAGGTCTTAAAACATTCTTAAGAAGCCTTCATCGCGAAAAAAACAAAAGGTATACATTCGCAGCTTTCTGGACATAGTTTTTGGTTATATGGTAAATTCAATTGTTTTTGAATAAGTTGTTTTCCAAAATTAGAGTATTTGAAAATACCGCTATCGCAATTTCGTTCAAAGTCGCCAACATCAACACAAATGAACTGCCCATATGCATCAACTACAGCTTGTAAATGTATTGAATGAAATTTTTTATAACTAAAATAATCTGATTCTGCTTTCGGAGGGCACTGTATTCTTATGTGTTTTCCATCTATAGCTCCTGCATAATTAGGAAAGTTCCACATTTTTTCAAACGCATCCGCTAAAGAAAGTCATTTCGCAACATCGGGCTTTAGAAGGTAATTTGGTGCTAATATTACAATGTTTTCAATTGTACATATACCTGAAATTATATTTTAATTAATTGCAATTTTTGTATACCCACCACAATTTAAAAATTCCAAATTTTATATTTTGCAGTAGCAGCATGCAAAAATAAATGGACAAATTTACGGAACTCATATTCGAGGTATTTGAGGGAAGAAAAAAAACCACTTGGCTGATGCAATGTGTTTTTTAAAAGAATTTTTACATCAGCATCGTGAAATGGACATTTTACCTGTAAATAGCTCTGATGTCGAAGAACAAACTACCGACATTGTGCAAAATTATTTTACGGATGCAGTAAGTACTGACAAAAGCAGTTCAATACCTGCGAAAAAGAGTAAGACATGTATATCTGAGATGATAGCAGGACCAATAGTTGAGTTAATAAACTCCAAAACGAAGCCGAAACCGAAAGAAAATGGAAATTAATTATTTTTTAAAAGTTTGCTGTCTAATTATAAAAATCTCTCCAGCAAATGGCAAAGACTATTAAGAATACATATGATAAATAAAATGAATCAATTTCAAGAAGAAGAGAAAAATGAATATTTAACACATTGAGTGCCATGGCTACACGTTTTCGTGCGACAGGCATTGTCTGGCTTTAGGTATTGTCATGTGTTTTTGGTTGACGCTACAGGGTTTTTTGAATGTATTTCTAGTAGCCTAATGTTTGCCCTAAATTTTAGTCCAAGTTTCAAAGAGATATCTTCATTTTTGCGGTTTTTATGATAAAAACTCGGAGGTTCTTTTTAATTTTGAAAATTTATTGGAATTCATTCGATATTTCGGAAAAAAAAGTATAAAAAAGATATTGAAAAATTAAAATTAGGATATGATAACTTCAATTACATTGATTTTTACATTAATTTTTTAGATGTGTATATTTTGGAAAGCAATCAATGCACAATTGAGGAGTGTTGGAGCATTGCGGACAGTACGTAGTTGTCCTCTTGATATTCTTTCTTGCTTCCTTTCGACTAAATTTTATTTTTGCTTCAGCGTAGCATAAAACACAAGCACTTCGGATGGTTTTATTATTTTCATCTACTCTTTTTGTGATAATATGTTTTGATTGCGATACAGGCTGCGGGGATGTGAGATCTACTAGGCCCTTAGCAACGCGTTCACGGAATGTTCGTATATTAATGTTTCTATTCGTAGCTGCTTTATACACAGTGTAGGCATTTACCACGGAAAGTCGAAGTAAAAGTTCAATTCCCAGCTTTCGGTACCATTTTAACCCTTTGCGAAGGGTATTTGCGTATGAAGCCATTTGGTCGGAAAGATCAATGCCTGATTTCCCCTTATAATATTCTACCACAGCCAGTGGCTTTTCTGTTGCTCGTCTTTTACGTCTCACTCCTTGACTAGTTGAAGGCTCTGCAGGATTACGTGCTTCATCGTATAAAATGCGTAAAAAGAAAAAAAAAAGAAAAATAGCAAAAAAAAATCGCGTCGCACATTTTCGTACGACATCGACTTTTACGATTGCAATTCCGTCGTGCAGTGCCATGTCGTAAGGAAACATGCGACAAAAAAAAACCGTTATAAAATCCAAAATAAACCACAAAATCATCCGGGATTGGCGCAGAACTGAATATTTTCTACTTTTACACCAGTTTATAGCAAAAAATGTGCTTGGCACCCGGGGAAGGTTTTCGTCAAAACACCTTGGCACTCAATGTGTTAAGTACCTCAAAGTCATCATCGGTCATGGGGTTATCCAATATAGTATATGAATACAAATAAATTTTTGTGTAATTAATAGTTTTTATTTTCATATTGATCATTGTAAAATTTTACCAAAGAAGGGATTTCGAATTAAAAATACATTCATTTTATGTTTAAAAAGCTATTTGTTTTTACTTACCGTAGTGTTATAATTAATCTTTCCGCAGGAGTTATGCTTTTGCGGTAGTTTGTATTTTTCTTAAAAATGAAATATTTTATTAAAGACAGCAAATATTCGAATGTTGACACCTGCATCCTTGTGAAATTTCGAAATTTTCTCGGATGCATTCTCAGTTCCGAAATCTAATCTATATATATAAAATTAAGTGGCAAAACTTCCTGTTCGCATACTCCTCCTAGACGGCTTGCCCGATTTCAATGAAATTTTCAGGGGTGATTGGGGTCCGTTTGGAGGGTGCACATAAGAAATTTAATGGGTGTATCATTGCACGTTTTGCAAAAAAAAAAAAATGATACATCCCGCCTATACAAATTCTCCTCAAATAATGTTTTGCCGATAGATTGGCAGTCCTGTCAAATGCCTTTTACTAATAAACAGAAACAACTGGCAGATGTTTACAATTAATAAAAAAAAACACTGACATCGCATGTTGATCGTTTTTTCCTGAATTGATTCGATTGTTCAAAATCGCATTGGACCGCATGCCGTCTGATAACCATCGAATCGTCATCAGAGCAGACAAAATGCCGATGGGGCAGCATGCCAGACGATTCAACGCACCAACAATCGATGAGTTGGTAATCGTCATTGTTGGTGAACAGTTTGAATCGCGAGATATTGTACTGCACCGTAGAAACGAACAACTTCAGCGTGTTTCCGAGCTACACCGTAGTTATAATGCATTACAGTATCCGATATTATTCTGGAGAGGTGATGACGGCTATCACATCAATATTCGATTGATAAATCGAAGAAATGTTACTACCGATTCAATATTTTGTGTATTGTTCATTTATAGCCAAAGAAACACCAAAAAAACTCAGTGCAAGAAGACAACTACATCCTGAAATGTCGCAAGCTTTTCCATCAGTATTTAGTTGATATGTATGCGAAGATCGAGACCGAACGTGTCCACTTTATTCGATTCAACCAAGCGAAATTGCGTTCTGAAGAGTACATCCATTTGAGAGATGCCGTGATGAATGATGCAAATGTGAATAGCATTGGACGTCTGACAATATTGCCAGCCACATACATCGGCAGTCTGCGCCATATGCACGAGTATACGCAAGATCCGATATCGTATGTGCGCCATTACGGCAGTCCGGATCTGTTCATAACGTTCACGTGCAATCCCAAGTGGAATGACATCAAATGCCATTTGTTCCCCGGTCAATCAACAACTGATCGTCACGACTTAACAGCACGTGTATTCAGGAAAAAGCAAAAAGCAATGATGGATTTAATTGTGAAACTTCGTGTTTTTGGAGAAGTTCGATGCTGGATGTACTCGATCAAATGGCAGAGAAGAGGATTACCGCATGCACACATCTTGATTTGGTTAGTTCAAAAAAATACGACCAGATCAGATTGATAAAGTCATCTCAGCGGAAATTCCAGATGAAGCAATCGAGCCACAATTGTTCAACGTTGTAACAAAAAACATGATCCACGGCCCTTGCGGGGCTATTAATCCAACGTCACCATGCATGATTGACAATAAGTGTTCAAAGCGCTATCCTAGAGCTTTAGTTGATGATACAATCACTGGAAATGACGGATATCCATTATATCGGCGTCGATCCGCTGAAGATGGCGGTAATTCAACGGTCATAAAAGTTCGGAATCAAGACGTTGATGCACATCAATGTAGAATATTGCAACTCTGTCAAATCGATCAAATACATCTGCAAATACGTAAATAAAGGCAGTGATATCGCAGTTTTCGGAGTGGTTATCAGAGAATAGATGAAATTCAGCAATACCAAATGGGCCGTTATATAAGCAGCAATGAAGCGGTATGGCGCATTTTATCGTTCCCAATACATGACCGGCATCCCGTTGTTCTTCATTTGGCAGTTCATCTCGAAAATGGTCAACGCGTTTACTTCACTGCAGACAATGTACAACAGAGCGCAGCACGACCACCGCGGACAACACTAACTACCTTTTTCGAGTTGTGTGAAAACGATGAATTTGCAAGAACATCGCTATATTCCGAAATACGGCAATATTTCACTTGGAACCCATCATCGAAAATATTTCAACGACGAAAGCAAGGGGAGCGTGTTGACGGTTATCCAAATGTCCGTAAAACCGATGCCATAGGACGCATTTACACCATCCATCCGAACAACGCCGAATGTTTATATTTGCGTCTACTATTAGTCAACGTGCGCGGACCAAGATCATTTGATGATTTCAAAACTGTTAACGGTCAGTTGTGTGCGACGTATCGTGAAGCATGTCAGCGATCGCATTTGTTAGAAGATGATATGCATTGGGACACCGCACTTCATGACGCATCACTCACATCTCATCCAAAACAAATACGCGTACTATTCGCCATAATAATATCTACATGCCTTCCGTCAAATCCGCAAGAACTGTGGAATAAGTACAAAGCCTGCATGACCGAGGACTCATTAATTATGGCGCGTAATCGAGCAGACTTGCTATATACATACATTACAAATGTATAATGATGCTTTGATATTGGTTGAAGATCTGTGCCTTACAATTGCGAATAAGGCATTAGCGCAACTTGGCATAACTGCGCCCAATCGTTCAGTGATGGATATGCTTGACCATGAGCTTCAACGTGAACAACAATACGATTGCAATGAATTGCGTGCTTTCATACAAGCTATCATTACCAAATTGAATATTCAGCAGAAAAATGCTTATGATAAGATTACACGAGCGGTTGACAATAACGCCGGTGGATTCTACTTTCCGGATGCGCCCGGTGGTACAGGGAAAACGTTTGTGATCTCTTTGATTCTTGCAACTATACGGTCACAGCAGAAAATTGCGCTGGCAATTGCTTCGTCAGGCATCGCTGCTACTCTACTTGATGGCGGCCGAACAGCACATTCTGCATTGAAATTACCGTTGAACATCCAAGTCGTTGAAACACCAACGTGCAACATATCGAGGAATTCAGCAATGGCAAAAGTTTTGCGAGGAGCTGGAATAGTTCTATGGGATGAGTGCCCAATGGCTAACAAAAAGTCATTACAAGCATTCAATAGAACAATGCAAGATTTACGACAAAAGCAACAACTTTTTGGTGGAGCATTAGTCTTAGGAGGATGGAGTCATGTGTAGAAGTTCACGCTAGTGAGGAAAGTTCTCTGATCGCCATTCACTTGGGAGTGGCCAGAAACGATTCTTTTACATATGACTCAAGCAGCTCACGACTTCCGGTCTTTGACCAAGTATCCTCTGGGTAGCCTAAGAACATCCGTTTGAAGGCGAGCTAACGTGAGAAGGCGAAAAATCCCCTGCATAGGGTTGTGCGCTGGGTTTGGGACCCGCCACGTAAAAACCTCCCCCAATGAAAAACAACACACAGCCTCGGATGAGAGACCCCCCTTTTGATGACGACCATGGCAAACGAAATAAGGACTATGATTTGAGGGCATGCACCTGGAATGTCCGGTCCCTTAATTGGGAAGGTGCCGCTGCCCAGCTGGTAGATGTCCTCGGAAAGATAAAGGCTGACATCACCGCCGTCCAAGAAATGCGATGGACGGGACAAGGACAGAAACGAGTAGGTCCTTGTGACATTTACTACAGTGGCCATATAAAGGAGCGCAAGTTTGGTGTTGGATTCGTGGTGGGAGAGAGACTCCGTCGCCGAGTACTATCATTCACTCCGGAGAATGAACGTCTAGCCACAATCCGCATCAAAGCGAGGTTCTTCAACATATCGCTGATTTGCGCCCACGCCCCGACGGAAGAGAAGGACGATGTGACCAAAGATGCTTTTTATGAGTGCTTGGAGCGCACTTATGAGAGATGCCCCCGCCACGATGTCAAAATCGTGCTTGGCGACTTCAACGCCAGGGTGGGCAAAGAAGGTATCTTTGGCACTACGGTCGGTAAATTCAGCCTCCACGAGGAAACATCCCCAAATGGGTTGAGGCTGATCGACTTCGCCGGGGCCCGAAATATGGTTATCTGTAGTACTAGATTCCAGCATAAGAAGATACATCAAGCTACCTGGCTGTCTCCAGATCGAAAAACCACCAACCAGATCGATCATGTTGTGATAGACGGAAGACACGTCTCCAGTGTTTTAGATGTGCGTGCGCTCCGAGGACCTAACATTGACTCGGACCACTATATTGTTGCAGCCAAAATTCGCACCCGCCTCTGTGCAGCAAAAAACGCACGCCAACAAACACAAGGAAGGTTCGACGTCGAGAAGCTGCAATCACAACAGACAGCCGAACGATTTTCTACTCGGCTTGCACTCCTGCTCTCTGAGAGCACTCGTCAACAACTTGGTATAAGGGAACTGTGGGATGGCATTTCAAACTCCTTACGTACAGCTGCAACCGAAACCATTGGTTTTCGGAAAGTGCAAAAGAACAGCTGGTATGACGAGGAGTGCCGTGTCGCAGCGGAGAGAAAACAGGCTGCCTACCTCGCAACGTTACGATCGACCACAACACGTGCGGGATGGGACAGATACCGAGAGTTGAAGAGGGAAGCGAGACGCATTTGCAGACAGAAGAAAAAAGAGGCCGAAATGCGTGAGTACGAACAGCTTGATAAGCTGGCCGACAGGGGTGATGCTCGAAAATTCTACGAGAAAATGCGGCGGCTTACAGAAGGTTTCAAGACCGGAGCATACTCCTGTAGAACCCCCAAAGGTGATCTAGCCACCGATGCCCAGAGCATACTTAGATTATGGAGGGAACACTTCTCCAGCCTGCTGAATGGCAGTGAAAGCACAACACCAGGAGAAGACGAACCCGATTCCCCAATCGATGACGATGGAGCAGACGTTCCATTGCCCGACCATGAAGAAGTTCGAATAGCAGTTGCCCGCCTGAAAAACAACAAAGCGGCAGGGGCCGACGGATTGCCGGCCGAGCTATTCAAACACGGCGGCGAAGAACTGATAAGGAGCATGCATCAGCTTCTTTGCAAAATATGGTCGGATGAAAGCATGCCCAACGATTGGAATTTAAGTGTGCTATGCCCAATCCATAAAAAAGGAGACCCCACAATCTGCGCCAACTACCGTGGGATAAGCCTCCTCAACATCGCATACAAGGTTCTATCGAGCGTATTGTGTGAAAGATTAAAGCCCACCGTCAACAAACTGATTGGACCTTATCAGTGTGGCTTCAGACCTGGTAAATCAACAACCGACCAGATATTCACCATGCGCCAAATCTTGGAAAAGACCCGTGAAAGGAGAATCGACACTCACCACCTATTCGTCGATTTCAAAGCTGCTTTCGACAGCACGAAAAGGAGCTGCCTTTATGCCGCGATGTCTGAATTTGGTATCCCCGCAAAACTAATACGGCTGTGTAAACTGACGTTGAGCAACACGAAAAGCTCCGTCAGGATCGGGAAGGACCTCTCCGAGCCGTTCGATACCAAACGAGGTTTCAGACAAGGCGACTCCCTATCGTGCGACTTTTTCAATCTGCTGCTGGAGAAAATTATTAGAGCTGCAGAACTGAACCGAGCAGGTACAATCTTTTATAAGAGTGTACAGCTGCTGGCGTATGCCGATGATATTGATATCATCGGTCTCAACACCCGCGCCGTTAGTTCTGCTTTCTCCAGACTGAGCAAGGAAGCAACGCAAATGGGTCTGGCAGTGAACGAGGGCAAGACGAAATATCTCCTGTCATCAAACAAACAGTCGTCGCACTCGCGACTTGGCCCCCACGTCACTGTTGACAGTCATAACTTTGAAGTTGTAGATAATTTCGTCTATTTAGGAACCAGCGTTAACACCACCAACAATGTCAGCCTTGAAATCCAACGCAGGATAACTCTTGCCAACAGGTGCTACTTCGGACTGAGTAGGCAATTGAAAAGTAAAGTCCTCTCTCGACGAACAAAAACCAAACTCTATAAGACGCTCATAATTCCCGTCCTGCTATATGGTGCAGAGGCTTGGACGATGACAACAACCGATGAGTCGACGTTGCGAGTTTTCGAGAGAAAAGTTCTGCGAAAGATTTATGGTCCTTTGCGCGTTGGCCACGGCGAATATCGCATTCGATGGAACGATGAGCTGTACGAGATATACGACGACATTGACATAGTTCAGCGAATTAAAAGACAGCGGCTACGCTGGCTAGGTCATGTTGTCCGGATGGATGAAAACACTCCAGCTCTGAAAATATTCGACGCAGTACCCGCCGCGGGAAGCAGAGGAAGAGGAAGACCTCCACTCCGGTGGAAGGACCAAGTGGAGAAGGACCTGGCCTCGCTTGGAATATCCAATTGGCGCCACGTAGCGAAGAGAAGAAACGACTGGCGCGCTGTTGTTGACTCGGCTATAATCGCGTAAGCGGTGTCTACGCCAGTAAAGAAGAAGATTAGTCTTATTATCCGGCGATTTTCGGCAAACTTTGCCAGTCATTCCTCGATCAACTCCTGCCGACGAAATAAACGCATGTTTAAAATCGTCAGTTTTGTGGAGACATGTTCAAAGGCTGACTCTTGCCATCAACATGCGAGTCCAATTGCAAAATGATCGATCCGTAGCGGCGTTTTCGAAGCAGTTGTTGGACATTGGCGAAGGCAAAATACCAATCGATGATACCAGTTTGATCACATTGCCGAACAACTTAGGTACACTTTTACAATCGAAAGAAGAATTGATTGAAAGTGTATTTCTGAATATTGTTGTACACGTCAACGAAATCAATTTTGCCATTCAAGAAAAACTGCCAGGAGAAGCTACAACATATACATCGATTGAATAGCGTTTTGAATCAAGATGAAGTAGTCAATTATCCAACTGAATTCTTTGGATCCCCCCGGTCTGCCACCGCATCGTTTGGTCCTGAAAGTCGGTTCACCCATTATACTTCTACGAAATCTGAAGCCACCGACTTTGTGTAATGGCACAAGACTTTCAGTCAAAAAATTGTGGCAAATTTGGTTGAAGCAACAATACTAAATGGCAAGGAGCAGGTGAAGTTGTACTCTTACCACGCATTCCCATGATTCCAACGGACATGCCGTTTGAATTTAGCGCTTGCAGTTCCCAGTACGTCTTGCCTTTGCGATGAATATCAACAAATCGCAAGGGCAAACGTTTCAAGTGTGCGACGTCAATTTGGAAGAACCGTGCTGCTCCCACGGCCAATTGTTCGTCACATACTCGAGAGTAGGAACACCAAGGTGCTTAATCATTTACGCGCCAGGTGGACAAAACAAAAATGTTGTATACCAATATGTTTTATAAATGTTTTATAAATAAGTAACAGTTTTACAACAATAAATAAAACACAACGTAAAAACCCTTAAGAGTTTTAATCGATTTAGGTGTAGCGAAGTGCACAGGGTAACAGCTAGTTTGTAATAATATTTTCTGAATTGCGCTTCTAGTTGTACGGATGCACCCACCATTCTCTTTTATTTTTTTCACTTCGTTCACAAAACTCCATTATTGAAAATAGGACTGGCACAATTTCATCACCCCAATCCGACGACATCTTTGCAAGAACTGAATCGTTTCCTTCTTTTTTTCGTTTTATTTCAATGCACACCATGCGAGACAAAAAAACGGAATTGTGCATTGTGCTTTGCTTGGTGTGGGTTAGAGCACAAGATGTTTTTGTGTTTTATTAGTCAATAATCAGCCATAATCTTTAATAAACTTCCTATAGTAACCAGGTAACCCCAAAAATGCTCGTAAAGCACGAAGAGTGCTAGGCGTTTTATAATTCAGAATGTCATTGACTTTATAAGGGCATGCTTTTATCCCTTCCTTCGAAACAATAAATCCACTTGTTCCCTAAGAAATTTGTATTTTTCCATTGAAGCTCGCATGTTGGCTTGGTAAAGTTTCGTTAAAAGTTTTTCGATGTCTCTGTAATGATCCTCTTCATTGCTTGAGAATACAATTACATCATCGATCTAAACATGACAGCATTTTCCTATTTCATCTCTAAAAACATCATCAATTGACCTTTGGAAAATTGCCGGCGCACTTTTCAGCCCGAAAGGAAGTGTACAGAATTCGTACTTCCTATTGTTTACAGAGATGGCAGTCTTTTCCCTGTCCTTCTCCGCCAACTTAATTTTGTGGGACCCTGATTTTAAGTCGAGTGTTGTGAAAAATGCTGATTGAATTGGAATAGGATACCTGTCCGACGCTGTTTTGACGTTCAGTTTCCTAAAATCAACTACCATCCTCATCTTTTTCCTCCCGTTCTCGTCTATCCTTTTTTTTATCGACAACCCATATAGGATTATTATATGGAGATCGAGAAGATCGAATTATTCCATCTCGTAGTAAATTTTTAATTTCCTGATTTATAAATTCTGAAGCGGCTATCGGGTAAGGGTATGACTTTGAATAAATAGGTTCGTTATCGACTGTCCTAATGGTGGCTACTACATTAGTGTTAAACGGTAGAGCCTCATCTGGATTTGCGAAAACTTTTGCATCCCTGCTTTCCCTGGTTCTTTAGAAGAATTCCCATTTGTAACTATTTTATTGACACTTTTACAGTCATAATAAGATAATTTTTCCTCACCACCTTTATAGCGAAAGATTCCTTTTTGTAAGTCTATTTTTGTGACAACCTCTTTCAAGAAGTCAAACCCAATAATCCCGTTAAATGTTTTAAGTTTGGAAAGTAGGTAAAAAGAAGCAGTCTTTCCGAGCGCGTTAATTGAGCACCTTTCCTTTATCACGGCAGTTCCGTGGATGGATCTTACTTTAAATGAATTTTCTATATTCCTTACCCCTTTTAAATTTTCATTGGTTTTAATACAATTTTTCCCCGCTCCGGTATCGATCAACAATTTTATCGGTCGCCCTGCTGCCAGTGTCGTATCTACATAGGGCGAGCGACCTACGTCTAAAAAACTTATTTCTTCCAAAAATTCACATTGTGACTCATTTTCATTAAAATTTTCAACTGAATCGTGGATTAAGTGATTAACCCTTTGCATTTTCGAAATATTTTGCCTAACGCTGTCGCGAGGTCTTTTCATTGTTTCCCTTTCTTGAGGGTGTGAGTTATTATTATAGGTCTCCGGCCTTTGGGATCCCATTCGGGTTCTCTGAGAATCCCGCTCAGCTCTCCAATTGGGATTATTATTCCCTCCTTGCTTGTAGTACGATAGAGTCAGATTAATCTCTATAGGGATTTCCGCATCTATATGCTTTTTCTCCACCTGTTTATAATGAGGAGAGTAGTGTAGAGCAGTTGTCCTTCCACCATTTTTCCGCCTTTAGCTAAATCCATTCTACTGTGGAAAGAATGTGCAAACGAATACCGAGCACGATTTTCTTGCATGACTTTAGGTTGCGGCGAAAACATGATGTCGCTCAATGAATTCCGCAAGCCAGAAAAAAACTCTTAAGGCATCTTGCCTATATTTTTGGCAAAGCGACTCTATCAGTTTTTGCCCTCATTTAACATAATCATTTTATTTATTTATTCCTTTTCTTTGTCGTAAAACTCAGCAATTGAATGTTTATCTTGCCTAAGAGTTGACATTTCCTGTTCAATCATATACAAGATCTGTCGCAAAAGAAACAGGACTGTAAAAAAAAACAACAAAAAATTAACATTTTTCAAAAGATATATTTTTTATTCAAAGTAGTTTCCTTGTGCTTCGATACAGCATTTAGTCCGGCCAATTAGCATTTCAAATGAGTGTTTAAGGTCATTTTTCGGAATGCTCTTGAGAATATCAATCGTCGCCTTTTGGATAGCTGAAATGTCCTGAAACCAGTGTCCTTTCATGGGCAAATAAAGTTTTCCAAATAGGTAAAAATCACAGGGTGCCAGATCAGGTGAGTAGGGTGAGTGATTAATGGTTAATATGGAGTTTTTTTGTCAAAAAATCAGTGACAAGCGTCGACCGATGACACGGCGCACTATCGTGCAACAGGCGCCAGGACCTTGCCTCACGGTATTGTGGTCGAGCACGACGAATGCGTGACAAAAGACGCTTCATAACACCAAGGTAAAGCACATTAATCGTTTGGCCAGGTGGGACGAACTCTAGGTGTACAATACCCTCGGAATCGTAAAAACAAATCAGCTTTGTCTTTATATGCATTTATATGCATTTTACGACCGATGACCAAAAGCTGCTGTCACTTTTTGATCGATAACATCGATTTTAGTTATCCAATTGTTTGAAAATTTTTACGAAATGTCAACAAAAGATCAAAATTTTTATTTCATATACCCACCAATAGGTGGCGCCACCAGAAACAGTTATATTTAAAAAGTTCTGTTTCCCTTGCGACAGACCTTGTAGACTGGTCCCTCGTCAGCATAAGTACAATCAAAACCTGCGATGATCGCCTTAAAATTTAGCACGGTATTGAATGATGACAATACTTGGTCGGCCGAACCGACAATTTTATTTCTTATTATTGCTACCACTTGGTAGTGTTTTGGACTACTTTCGTAATCTTCAAACAATTTTTAGCAAATGCAATTAGTAGCAAATGCAGCTTGCCTCCAATTAGCTTATCGTGAACAGTCGTGTCTATAATCAGTGCTTCATATTCCTCCACTTCTAATGGAGTCTCTAAAGCTTTTCGTCGTTCTGTCAGCTGTCCTCTTGTCCTCTCGGAGGATGCCATAGTCCTTTCCGTAGCTGCATTGACGGCAGCTGTCGCTATTACCCTCAATGTCTCATTATTCATTTTAATGTCACCTACTTGGCTATATCAACGATTGTATTGTTTACCGCACTTTTTTAATGGTTATTGAAACAATTTAGCCCTATGGGCCACTTTACAAATTTTGCTTACACTTGAAAAGATTTAGTAATTTAGCGCAGGGCGCTAAATTTATTCAGTACTATGTGCTGTTGTTAAAGTCTGGATTACAACTGAAACTTAAAAAGACATGCCCTGTATTACTGCTGCTACTGCACCTGATGCCGTTGTTGTTGTTTAACTGCACCTACTGTTGTTGTTGTTTAGACAACAGGTGAAACGCTGCTACCGCGCTGATGTTGTTGTAGCAAAGAGTTTGCCAGTTGATGCTGACGCGGACTATTCCCGCGCTTACTGGCTGGCGTGGAGTAGTTCTAAGAACTAATGTGTTAACTACTGGGGAGCAAAAGTGATTCCACGCTCAACATTTTCGTGTTTGAGCGCTCATGAAACCTTAACGCATGAAGTGAATTATATTTTTTTCCAAGAATGCAGAGTTTACATAAAATATGCGTTTCACTCACTCACTGTACTCAGTTTTCGTTATTCGAGTTTTGCTTTCCTTCTCCCTAGTTTATTATCTGCAATAGATTTCCAGATTTCACATAATACGTTTTCTTTGTTCAATATTCATTGTCTTAAATAGTTCCTCATAGTTAAATATTAATTTCTTGAATTGGCAAATTAGTATTTACATTCCTGATAAAAAATGAAGAAACAATCTCTAGATATAGAAAATAATATTGTTAGCCTAACTAATAGTGGCTATTCGACATGCATTGCTAAAAAACTGCAAGTTAGTCAGTCAGTGGTGGTCAAGGTGCAAAAAAGACAAAATGTATCTTCCAAAAGCGTGCTGAGAGGGCTCCATCGCATCTTAACAGACTCTGACGCAAGACTTATGATATTGAAAATGAGGAAAGATTAGCTTTTAACACCAATTAATGAGGCTTCTATGGAAATTAATAAAAATGTTAGTCGGTGGACAGCTAGAAGAGCACTTGGTAGAATTGGATATGTCGCATCTGTGAAAAAAGTAAACCAACTCTATCGGAGAAAAATAGTAAAGATCGGTTGAAATTTGCAAAGGAAAATAAAAATTGGACTGTAGATGACTGGAAACGCGTTATCTCGTCGTGTTATCTAAGTTTAACCGTTTTCAGTCGGATAGAAAGCAATATTGTTGGCGCAGGCCCGGCGAGAAACTTCAAAGACATCATCGTGAAGCATGGAGGTAGAAATATAATGGTTTGGGGCTGCTTTACGTGGTGGCACGTTGGACCATTTCATAAGATTGATGGCATAATGCGAAAAGAAAACTATTCACATATTTTACAAACTTATCTTCCAAATTTTTTGGAAAGGATTGCGTCCCCGAAAAGGAAATAACTTTTCAACAAGATGGGGACCCAAAGCACACTGTGAAAATTTTTCGCGAAAGGCTGGGAAGCCAAACATTTAAGTTAATGGGGTAGCCAGCTCAAAGCCCCGACTTCAATCCAATTGAGAACTTATGGTCAATTGTGAAACGACGGCTCAGGCCGCTGTCACTAATCCTCGGACAAATAATTCACAACGACAATGCTCTGTAAAATATGTAAAGAAAAATAATATAAAGCTATACATACGGAATGTGCGATCCTTATACCAAACCATTGTCCTACAACTTTTAGCAAAAGCTGTAGGACAGTAAAAAGCTTGAAGAAAACCATTCATAATGATAAAAATAGAGAATGTACCAAACACTTTTTAACTGTCAAAATTGTAAAATAACTTCGTTGGCTTTACCAACGACTGCCTGAAGTCTATAGATCTCAATCGTATTAATCGCAAAAACATATCATTATTTTATCGTTGGCCACGGCGAATTTCGCATTCGATGGAACGATGAGCTGTATGAGATATATGACGACATTGACATGGTCATGTCGTCCGAATGGACGAAAACACTCCTGTTCTGAAAGTATTCGACGCTGTACCCGTTGGAAAGACCAGGTGGAGAAGGACCTGGCTCCGCTTGGAATCTCCAATTGGCGCCACCTTGTGAAAGAAGAAACGACTGGCGCGCTGTTGTTAACTCGGCTATAACCGCGTAAGCGTTTTCCACGCCAGTAAAGAAGAAGAAGAACTTTATTTATTCTCTTTCTTTTTTTATTATATCGATCACTGAGTACTTAGCTGAAAATATTATAGATCATTCCGATAACTCTCCTTGGTATAGTTTTCTCTTGGTTGGTCTTATCCGTACTGGGCGCCAAGTAATCCTCGGCTTTATGTGCTGTTGTTCAGGGTTTGTTTATTATAAAAACCAAATAAATTGTTTTTTGTAATTTTTGCTGTTGTTAAACTCCGAAGTACAATTTTAATAGTATGAATTGTTTATTAAGCCCTATGCGCTATTGTTAAAGTCTGAATTACTCGTACAACTGACACTTGAAAATAGAAGCACTGCCTGATTTCCCTACACTTGGCACTCAGTAGTGTTTGTCGGATTTTAAAATTTAAATCAACGTATTTATGTTCAATTTTGACCAAACACTCAAAAAATATCATTGAGCAATCACCGTATTCACCACACGCTTCGACTCAATTCAGGTCAATTCCCACGACAGCCGGTTCTACGCACCGGAATTGACTCGGATTTCATCCGACTAAGGGCTGTTATTTTGGCGTCTGTCGTCATTGGAGCAATGCCTTGCAGCAGGGTTGCTCTGAATCCTCCTGACTCGTGCTGGCATTAAGTCCAACCCGAGCCCTGAGGAATTTTTCTGCTGCGTTTGCGCGAAAAGGTTCCATCCAAACTCCACCTCGGTCAAGTGTAATACATGCAATGGGTGGGGCCATCTTAAGACCTGCTCAGCCAGGGCGCGGACCACGAGTTACGTGGCTCCATGGTTCATCAACGTTACATCAGTTAAGTGCAATTCCTGCCCTGGCTGGTGTCACTTCCCGGCGTGTTCCGGCCTGCGCACCACACGTGATTGGAGTGAGTCGTACGTTGGCCCATGCTGTAAGAATCTGCCCCGTAACGCACAACAGTGGCGTCGTCAACCAACACCCCAGCGCGACAACAGCCCCTGCGGGCTCTGCAGCTGCAACAAATACCACCTACATGTCACTCCCTCACCCATAGGATCACCCACGGTCACCCGCGACAAACCCGTGTACTTCAATTTTACTGCAACGGACTCCAGAGTAAGATCGAGGAGATAGTTGCACTTATAAATCGGGAAGGCGTATCGATAGCTGCGGTCCAAGAAACCAAACTAAACAGCCGCTCAGATATTCTGAGTTGTGCCAGTTTCAACATAATACGTAAAGATCGCGAGCGAGAAAATGATGGTGGCCTAGCCTTCATATTGCACAATACCGTGCATTATCGTCTAACCGATAAAGACATCGACCGCAGGGATACTACCCTAGAATGTCAGGGTATAGCTATCCGGTCAGGCGATGTCGAGCTCGAAATATTTAATATATACATCCCCCAGTTACATGTTGCCCTACAGGATATCACCCGAATATACGTGCGCTACTTCGTGGTGAAACCCGTTTGGTACTAGGCGACTTTAACGCGCACCACGATCTTTGGCATTCCTGCCTGTCAAATGACCGTAGGGGGATGGAGCTGGCGGAACAGATTGACGATTCGACATTCTGCACAATGAATGACGAAGCCCCCACCAGAGTTATGGGCACTTGTAATAGCTCGCCTGATATTACTATTGGTCCGATAAACAGCATAACGTGGCGACCTATGCTAACTCTCGCATCAGACCATCTGCCCATAATTATCTCGATCGAGAAGCCTCCTGATTTTGCTTCTGTGGACAACCGCACCTTCATGAACTTTAACAAAGCTAATTGGGTCGGCTTCACAGAATTAACTGAGAGCACCTTCAACGCTCTACCTATTCCTACGGACGTATGCGTTGGCGAATGTCAATTCCGCAAGGTGATCACAGCAGCTACCACTCGCTTCATCCCGGCTGGAAGAATAGCGGAAATCCGTCCCAATTTCCCAGCCGAAGCAGCCGTTTTAGCTAATGAGCCCGACACCTTACGCCATGCCGATCCCGGGGAACCCCGAATTAGGGATCACAATTTGGAGATTCGGCGTATGGTAAAACATCATAAGCGGACGAAATGGATAGAGCACCTGAAGTTCTGTAACCTCTCCACCGGTGTGAGTAAGCTTTGGGCTACTGTCAAAGCTTTGTCTAACCCGAAGAGACATGACTACCGCGTTGAAGTTCAATTCAATGGTCATGCCTCTTCGGACCCGAAGAAGTGCGCGAGCTGTTTTAGCCGACAGTTTACACTGCACCCTTCGGTAGACAAAGCGAAACGATGTGTTAACCGGCGGCTGCGCAAAATGCCAAACGACGGCGCGCCACTTACTTTCACCGATGCGGAGGTTCAGGGTGCCATCAACAAGGCAACATCTTCCAAATCCATTGGCCCCGATAGAATCAACATGTTAGTGCTAAAGCATCTAGGCTCGACGGGAGTAAGATATTTCACCAAGGCCCTCAACCTGTCGCTGACCACTCTTCAAATACCCGATGTGTGGAAAGTCGGAAGAGTGGTCCCACTACTGAAACCTGGGAAACTCGCCAACAAAGAGGAATCTTATCGTCCGATAACTCTCCTCTACCCAGTAATGAAGACACTTGAGGCCTTGCTACTCTCGACCAGCCACCAGCATGGATTCCGAAAAGTGCACAGCACCACAACAGCACTTAGCGTCATAAACGCCCAGATAGTTCATGGCCTTAACCAGAAACCACTCTGCGAAAGAACGATCCTCGTAGCGTTGGACCTGTCAAAAGCTTTTGACATGGTCTACAACACAACGCTACTGCAGGACATTGAAAAAACTACGCTCCCTCCAGGGCTAAAGAGGTGGATTATGAACTATCTGAACGGTCGTCAGTCATCTGTACTATTTCGAGGTTTAGCATCTAAACTGAGAAGAATTAAAAAGGGGATTCCGCAGGGTGGTGTCTTCTCTCCGCTACTGTTTAACTTCTATATCTCGATACTCCGGCAACCACCATAGGGGGTTTCCATAACCTCGTACGCTGATCATTGCACGATATTGACGTCGGGCAATGGAATCGATTGCATGTGTTCGAAAGCAAACAACTACCTTTCGACCACCGTCGACCTTTCTCGTGTTCTCACTGCTCGGAACCTCACACGAAAAACTGCGATCACAACAGACAGCCGAACGATTTTCTACTCGGCTTGCACTCCTGCTCTCTGAGAGCACTCGTCAGCAACTCGGTATAAGGGAACTGTGGGACGGCATTTCAAACTCTTTACGTATAGCTGCAACCGATACCATTGGTTTTCGGAAAGTGCAAAGGACAGCTGGTACGACGAGGAGTGCCGTGTAGCAGCGGAGAGAAAACAGACTGCCTACCTCGCACGGTGACGATCGACCACAACACGTGCGGGAGGAAAGCGAGAGGCATTTGCAAAAGGAAAAACAAAGAGGCCGAAATGCGTGAGTATGAAGGGCTTGATAAGCTGGCTTGACAGGGGTAATGTTCGAAAATTCTACGAAAAAATGCGGCAGCTTACAGAAGGTTTCAAGACCGGAGAATACTCTTGTAGAACCCCCAAAGGTGATCTAGTCACCGATGCCCAGAGCATACTTAAATTATGGAGGGAGCACTTCTCCAGCCTGCTGAATGGCAGTGAACGAACAACGCCAGGAGAAGGCGAACCCGATTCCCCAATCGATGACGATGAAGCAGACGTTCCATTACCCGACCATGAAGAAGTCCAGATAGCAATTGCCAGCCTGAAGAACAACAAAGACGCAGAGGTGGACGGATTGCCGTCCGAGCTATTCAAACACGGCGGTGAAGAACTGATAAGTAGCATGCATCAGCTTCTTTGTAAAATATGGTCGGACGAAAAGATGCCCAACGATTGGAATTTAAGTGTGCTATGCCCAATCCATAAAAAAGGAGACCACACAATCTGCGCAACTACCGTGGGATTAGCCCCCTTAACATCGCATATAAGGTTCTATCGAGCGTATTGTATGAAAGACTAGCTGTTACCCTGTGCACTTCGCTACACCTAAATCGATTAAAACTCTTAAGGGTTTTTACTTTGTGTTTTATTTATTGTTGTAAAACTGTTACTTATTTATAAAACATTTATAAAACATATTGGTATACAACATTTTTGGTTTGTCCACCTGGCGCGTAAATGAATAAGCACCTTGGTGTTCCTACTCTCGAGCATGTGACGAACAATTGGCCGTGGGAGCAGCACGGTTCTTCCAAATTGACGTCGCACACTTGAAACGTTTGCCCTTGCGATTTGTTGATATTCATCGCAAAGGCGAGACGTACTGGGAACTGCAAGCGCTAAATTCAAACGGCATGTCCGTTGGAATCATGGGAATGCGTGGTAAGAGTACAACTTCACCTGCTCCTTGCCATTTAGTATTGTTGCTTCAACCAAATTTGCCACAATTTTTTGACTGAAAGTCTTGTGCCATTACACAAAGTCGGTGGCTTCAGATTTCGTAGAAGTATAATGGGTGAACCGACTTTCAGGACCAAACGATGCGGTGGCAGACCGGGGGGATCCAAAGAATTCAGTTGGATAATTGACTACTTCATCTTGATTCAAAACGCTATTCAATCGATGTATATGTTGTAGCTTCTCCTGGCAGTTTTTCTTGAATGGCAAAATTGATTTCGTTGACGTGTACAACAATATTCAGAAATACACTTTCAATCAATTCTTCTTTCGATTGTAAAAGTGTACCTAAGTTGTTCGGCAATGTGATCAAACTGGTATCATCGATTGGTATTTTGCCTTCGCCAATGTCCAACAACTGCTTCGAAAACGCCGCTACGGATCGATCATTTTGCAATTGGACTCGCATGTTGATGGCAAGAGTCAGCCTTTGAACATGTCTCCACAAAACTGACGATTTTAAACATGCGTTTATTTCGTCGGCAGGAGTTGATCGAGGAATGACTGGCAAAGTTTGCCGAAAATCGCCGGATAATAAGACTAATGCTCCACCAAAAAGTTGTTGCTTTTGTCGTAAATCTTGCATTGTTCTATTGAATGCTTGTAATGACTTTTTGTTAGCCATTGGGCACTCATCCCATAGAACTATTCCAGCTCCTCGCAAAACTTTTGCCATTGCTGGGAATCATGGGAATGCGTGGTAAGAGTACAACTTCACCTGCTCCTTGCCATTTAGTATTGTTGCTTCAACCAAATTTGCCACAATTTTTTGACTGAAAGTCTTGTGCCATTACACAAAGTCGGTGGCTTCAGATTTCGTAGAAGTATAATGGGTGAACCGACTTTCAGGACCAAACGATGCGGTGGCAGACCGGGGGGATCCAAAGAATTCAGTTGGATAATTGACTACTTCATCTTGATTCAAAACGCTATTCAATCGATGTATATGTTGTAGCTTCTTCTGGCAGTTTTTCTTGAATGGCAAAATTGATTTCGTTGACGTGTACAACAATATTCAGAAATACACTTTCAATCAATTCTTCTTTCGATTGTAAAAGTGTACCTAAGTTGTTCGGCAATGTGATCAAACTGGTATCATCGATTGGTATTTTGCCTTCGCCAATGTCCAACAACTGCTTCGAAAACGCCGCTACGGATCGATCATTTTGCAATTGGACTCGCATGTTGATGGCAAGAGTCAGCCTTTGAACATGTCTCCACAAAACTGACGATTTTAAACATGCGTTTATTTCGTCGGCAGGAGTTGATCGAGGAATGACTGGCAAAGTTTGCCGAAAATCGCCGGATAATAAGACTAATGCTCCACCAAAAAGTTGTTGCTTTTGTCGTAAATCTTGCATTGTTCTATTGAATGCTTGTAATGACTTTTTGTTAGCCATTGGGCACTCATCCCATAGAACTATTCCAGCTCCTCGCAAAACTTTTGCCATTGCTGAATTCCTCGATATGTTGCACGTTGGTGTTTCAACGACCTGGATGTTTAACGGTAATTTCAATGCAGAATGTGCTGTTCGGCCGCCATCAAGTAGAGTAGCAGCGATGCCTGACGAAGCAATTGCCAGCGCAATTTTCTGCTGTGACCGTATAGTTGCAAGAATCAAAGAGATCACAAACGTTTTCCCTGTACCACCGGGCGCATCCGGAAAGTAGAATCCACCGGCGTTATTGTCAACCGCTCGTGTAATCTTATCATAAGCATTTTTCTGCTGAATATTCAATTTGGTAATGATAGCTTGTATGAAAGCACGCAATTCATTGCAATCGTATTGTTGTTCACGTTGAAGCTCATGGTCAAGCATATCCATCACTGAACGATTGGGCGCAGTTATGCCAAGTTGCGCTAATGCCTTATTCGCAATTGTAAGGCACAGATCTTCAACCAATATCAAAGCATCATTATACATTTGTAATGTATGTATATAGCAAGTCTGCTCGATTACGCGCCATAATTAATGAGTCCTCGGTCATGCAGGCTTTGTACTTATTCCACAGTTCTTGCGGATTTGACGGAAGGCATGTAGATATTATTATGGCGAATAGTACGCGTATTTGTTTTGGATGAGATGTGAGTGATGCGTCATGAAGTGCGGTGTCCCAATGCATATCATCTTCTAACAAATGCGATCGCTGACATGCTTCACGATACGTCGCACACAACTGACCGTTAACAGTTTTGAAATCATCAAATGATCTTGGTCCGCGCACGTTGACTAATAGTAGACGCAAATATAAACATTCGGCGTTGTTCGGATGGATGGTGTAAATGCGTCCTATGGCATCGGTTTTACGGACATTTGGATAACCGTCAACACGCTCCCCTTGCTTTCGTCGTTGAAATGTTTTCGATGATGGATTCCAAGTGAAATATTGCGGTATTTCGGAATATAGCGATGTTCTTGCAAATTCATCGTTTTCACACAACTCGAAAAAGGTAGTTAGTGTTGTCCGCGGTGGTCGTGCTGCGCTCTGTTGTACATTGTCTGCAGTGAAGTAAACGCGTTGACCATTTTCGAGATGAACTGCCAAATGAAGAACAACGGGATGCCGGTCATGTATTGGGAACGATAAAATGCGCCATACCGCTTCATTGCTGCTTATATAACGGCCCATTTGGTATTGCTGAATTTCATCTATTCTCTGATAACCACTCCGAAAACTGCGATATCACTGCCTTTATTTACGTATTTGCAGATGTATTTGATCGATTTGACAGAGTTGCAATATTCTACATTGATGTGCATCAACGTCTTGATTCCGAACTTTTATGACCGTTGAATTACCACCATCTTCAGCGGATCGACGCCGATATAATGGATATCCGTCATTTCCAGTGATTGTATCATCAACTAAAGCTCTAGGATAGCGCTTTGAACACTTATTGTCAATCATGCATGGTGACGTTGGATTAATAGCGCCGCAAGGGCCGTGGATCATGTTTTTTGTTACAACGTTGAACAATTGTGGGTCGATTGCTTCATCTGGAATTTCCGCTGAGATGACTTTATCAATCTGATCTGGTCGTATTTTTTCGAACTAACCAAATCAAGATGTGTGCATGCGGTAATCCTCTTTTCTGCCATTTGATCGAGTACATCCAGCATCGAACTTCTCCAAAAACACGAAGTTTCACAATTAAATCCATCATTGCTTTTTGCTTTTTCCTGAATACACGTGCTGTTAAGTCGTGACGATCAGTTGTTGATTGACCGGGGAACAAATGGCATTTGATGTCATTCCACTTGGGATTGCACGTGAACGTTATGAACAGATCCGGACTGCCGTAATGGCGCACATACGATATCGGATCTTGCGTATACTCGTGCATATGGCGCGGACTGCCGATGTATGTGGCTGGCAATATTGTCAGACGTCCAATGCTATTCACATTTGCATCATTCATCACGGCATCTCTCAAATGGATGTACTCTTCAGAACGCAATTTCGCTTGGTTGAATCGAATAAAGTGGACACGTTCGGTCTCGATCTTCGCATACATATCAACTAAATACTGATGGAAAAGCTTGCGACATTTCAGGATGTAGTTGTCTTCTTGCACTGAGTTTTTTTGGTGTTTCTTTGGCTATAAATGAACAATACACAAAATATTGAATCGGTAGTAACATTTCTTCGATTTATCAATCGCATATTGATGTGATAGCCGTCATCACCTCTCCAGAATAATATCGGATACTGTAATGCATTATAAATACGGTGTAGCTCGGAAACACGCTGAAGTTGTTCGTTTCTACGGTGCAGTACAATATCTCGCGATTCAAACTGTTCACCAACAATGACGATTACCAACTCATCGATTGTTGGTGCGTTGAATCGTCTGGCATGCTGCCCCATCCGCATTTTGTCTGCTCTGATGACGATTCGATGGTTATCAGACGGCATGCGGTCCAATGCGATTTTGAACAATCGAATCAATTCAGGAAAAAACGATCAACATGCGATGTCAGTGTTTTTTTTTTTTATTAATTGTAAACATCTGCCAGTTGTTTCTGTTTATTAGTAAAAGGCATTTGACAGGACTGCCAATCTATCGGCAAAACATTATTTCAGGAGAATTTGTATAGGCGGGATGTATCATTTTTTTTTTTGCAAAACGTGCAATGATACACCCATTAAATTTCTTATGTGCACCCTCCAAACGGACCTCAATCACCCCTGAAAATTTCATTGAAATCGGGCAAGCCGCCTAAGAGGAGTATGCGAACAGGAAGTTTTGCCACTTAAAGGAGAATCGACACACACTACCGCTTCGTCGATTTCAAAGCTGCTTTCGACAGCACGAAAAGGAGCTGCCTCTATGCCGCGATGTCTGAATTTGGTATCCCCGCAAAACTAATACGGCTGTGTAAACTGACGTTGAGCAATACCAAAAGCTCCGTCAGAATCGGGAGGGACCTCTCCGAGCCGCTCGATACTAAACGAGGTTTCAGACAAGGCGACTCCCTATCGTGCGACTTCTTCAATCTGCTGGAGAAAATAATTCGAGCTGCATAATTTCATCGAGCAGGTACAATTTTTTATATGAGTGTACAGCTGCAGATGATATTGATATCATAGGCCTCAATACACGCGCCGTTAGTTCTACTTTCTCCAGACTGGACAAGGAAGCAACGCAAATGGGTCTGGCAGTCAGCGAGGGCAAGACGAAATATCTCCTGTCATCAAACAAACAGTCGTCGCACTCGCGACTTGGCACTCACGTCACTGTTGACAACGTCCGGTGTATTTTACGTGGGTACCTGTTGACGACAACCTTACTCCACGGCGCTCAAAAGCACAGCGGATCAAATCAATGCGTTGATCAGCGCCCTGAGAATGCTAAGCATTTTCAGTACCAATTGGCAGTGTGGAATGGACACACTAACCACCTTGGTAGGGTTCGAGGCCCATCTAAAACCTCTGCCGTGCTTTGGGTCCGGCACCCGGTTGCAATGCAACTCCACATTCGACTGACAAAGTCAGTTCTTCCCGCGATTTGGGTTTCAACCACAACCACCACGATACTCCCCGAGGGGCCAGTCCGCATGAGCAGGTTGGAGTTACCTCCAAGGGCTCCTGCTCCCCGTGGTACCAGAATTAAGTCTCCGGTCAGACTTCGTAGCCGAAACTACTACCAGTTGAGCTTCCATACTGCTCCGGACTGGTGGCCTGCAAAGAAGGTGAGGTTGGACCCCACTAACCCATAAAATACCCACAACGCAAACACCTAACACTCATACAAAAAAAAACTAAAACCCTAATTTCCAGCTAACCGCCTTCGCCGCTTAAATAATTCACGCGCAAACAACCCTAACTGTTCGGTATTCCGACTAGTGGAGATCAAACCACTAACATCTAACCGTCCATCTTTCCATCTAATCCCCATACCACCCAGATCCCTAATGTCCGAGTACATCGGGCACTCCGCAATTAAATGCGACCAATTTTCAAAACCCGCCCCACAAAAACACCCTGACGTATCTGATAGGTGCCTCTGATGCAAAAATGCATTCAGAGGCCCATGCCCCGTAAACAAGAAACCCAGACTTAGACAAAATCTAAAATCTGGGTTATCCTCAACGAATCCAACGTCCCGAATGTACTCGTACGTCACTCGGCCGTTAGGACTATTGTCCCAACGTTCTTGCCACCTACACCTAACCCTATCATCTAGAAGCCTCTTGCTCCCTAGATATCCCTCCCTCTCCACATCATCGTCGGAAATCCAATCGTTCCGCAGCAATGACACACTCAAACCCCTTCTTAACCTGAATGCAACAGCACGCTGTATGACAATCAGGTCAAGAGGGGGTGCACCTAACAAAACCTGCATCGCATCCGTTGAGACGGTGCGACATACAGGCAAGCAAGCAAGCATCATACAACGCTGTATTGAGAGGAGTTTTTGAGACCCCATGACAGTCTTGGCTGCCTCCCACCATACAGGGGCTCCATATGTGGCACAGGCCACAAACAAGCCACGATATATGGTGCGGACAGCACGACGTCCGAGACCCCAATCGCTCCTCAAAATACGTCGTATTTTGCCTACGGTTGCCTGCAGTCGCTCCTTCACGCTCGCAAAGTGTGGAGTAAAACATAACCTTTCACTTATGGTCAGCCCCAGATATTTGACTTGCATCACATATCTGATGCTGACCCCGTTCACACGGACAATCGGTGGACGAGACGGCGACAATCTACCTTTCAGCAGCATTGCCACCGTCTTTTCCATCGATATGTCAACCCCCACACCTAAACCCCAAGAATTAACGATCTCTAAGAGATCTCCTCCCGCCCGTTCTAAATCCAACCTCGAGCGACCTTCAACCATAAGAAGAAGGTCGTCCGCATACGCGCAACATTTACAGAGTGGCTCGAGCTGCCCAAGCAGAGTGTCCATCATAAGGTTCCAAATATATGGACCACAGATGGAACCCTGCGGGCAGCCTCGAACAACTCCAATCTCCACACTCCCATTCATGCCGACAAGAGAGGCCTTTCTGTCCGAAAAATAACTCCGCCAAAGAGTAATTTCCGGACAGCCAAGCTCCTCCAGCCGTTGCAACACTCGATCCCAGCTTAGGTAGTCAAATGCCCCCTTGAAGTCAACAAATATGCCAAGGACATACTTGTTGACATTCTCCCTAACGACATTCTGCACAAAAAACCACGCGTCCTCTATACTGCGTCCTTTCCTGAACCCAAACTGCCTATCCGACCACATACCCCGCGTTAGCTCCTGAAGCCGTTCCACCATGACCCTTTCCAGCACTTTTCCAAGTACTGGAAGGAGACTGATGCCCCGATAAGATCGAGGATCGCTCCTGACCTTATCAGGGGACTTCAGGAGAGGAACAACCCTAGCACTTTTCCACTCGCGTGGAAAGTATCCCTCCCAGACGCACTTATTACAAATGGCCTCCAGGTATTCCGGAATGAACTTCCATAAGCTTTTACACATCTCTCCGTTCAAACCATCAAAACCTGGGGACCGTTTAGACCTAACCAGGCCAAAGGCGTACCCCAACTCCCCATCATCTAATGGAGGGACAGGCACCTCTTGTGCTTGAGGTACCTGCACCTCCGACCTAGGAAAGAACGCACCTAACAGAACCCCCGCACACTCTCTCCACGACGATAACAGAGTGTCACCGACGCGAAGAGAGGTGATATCCTCCCTCCTACGACCCCTGCAGATCCTATAGACCTGACCCCAGGGGTCGTTCCTATCCTCTCTTACAAAGCTCCTCCACTTTTCCTCTTTAACTTTTACTAACATTTCTTTATACTCCCTATCCGCACAACTAAATTCGTACCTAAGCTGGGACAGCCTATCAGAATTGGACCGTCGAGCGCGTTGAAACTTTCGCCTCAAACGCCTGACAGTCCTCCTCTTCAAGGTTAGCTCACGCGTCCACCATTTAATTTTACTAATCTTACGACTTTCACATCTCCTAAATACCCTATCATTTACTCCCCAAACTACCCCGTATAGACGAGCAATTTGCTCGTCAACCCCCAACTCCTCAAACTCACTAAGCGGTACATCGGATACCGCTTCCCTAACCAAGAGTCCATATTGGTTCCAGTCAGTACCAGAGGTACGCCATCGCCGCAATGGACTCTCATAAGGTGAGGGAGGAGATCGAGGGGTAACCACAATTTGAAGCAAATTATGGTCACTCAATCCCCACCCTCCCCTAACCTCCCAACTAACACTGAAAGCCCTACTTGCTGCCTCGTTCATAAGCGTCACGTCAATGTCGCTCACGCCCCCAGGCCCATCGAACGTATACCACTCGCTCGGCTCATTCAAGACGTGAAGGCTATTAGCCACCACCCATTCGCTTAATGCCTCGCCTCGACTGTGGCTTTGGTATCCAGACGAATGCCGGGATACCTTACTAAACCACATCGAGGACGAGGCATTCGCATCCAACCCTAGGATAAATGGGCTACTACTCGCAAGTAGTAGTAGCTTATCCATGTAGCCCAGGTAGGGCTCTAGGGGCTCGCTATATTTGCAATACAAACTAGCGACAATCATCCTACCGAACTCCCCTTCTACGGCTACACATATACCCAGTTGTGAAGAATCCACCACTACGCAATCGTAGCGTGGATTATTCACAACTATTGCGGCGTTAGCTCTAAGGTCGGTGAAGACCCTAAAACCCCCAGGAAGACCCCGAACCACACCATTGGTGGCGTAGGGCTCCTGGAGTAGAGCAATACCGCACCCACCCTCTACCATACAACCCCCCAACTCACACATCACGGCATAGGAGCCCTGACAGTTAAGCTGGATGATCCCACCCATCAATGTCTGGCGAGGGCGCGCTCAACAATGCCACAATATATAGGGCAGACAGCTGACATCATCAGATGCCCAGCTGGCCTACCCTTAAACTTACAGTTGCGACAATGCGGTGCATTGACGCAACTGGCAGCTTTGTGGCCTTCTTGACCGCACCTCCGACAGACATCAGACTTAGCCCTACATTCAGCCACCCTATGGTCAAATCCCATACACCGGAAGCATCCAGCGACGGGGCTATCCGGTCGCACCCTGAAGGAGAACCACTTTATGTAGCACCGACCTGTCTCCAAGAGGGCGGACATCAACTTGTCCGTACCCTCAAGGACGAAATTGGTACTACCATCAGCGGCCACCTTCCAGGGACGACTGACCATCCTCACGTCAGTCCTCTGGGATGCCGGGCTGAAATCCTGGAGGTTCAGCCGGAGTAGTTCCTCCATAAATTCCTCATGGGGGATCTCCGTATGGACCCCCTGGACTACCACCCGACGTCCCAACTTCCGGTTGACAGAGACGTCCAACCCCACCTACCCAAACTTTTTGTTACTCGCCACTCTCTCCCTCTCTAGGACGGAGGGAGTGCGAATAACCGCCCCACCACCCTTGATAGGCCTAACCTCGTAGACCCTCACGCTAAGTGAGGGGCCCACCTCCTTCACCACTTTCTGAATAACTTCCTTAGAGGAAGTTGCGTGCCCCTTACTCCTGACCACGACCGACCAGGTCTCCACAGGCTTCGGCATCACCGGTGCGATTGCCTCAAGCACAGGTGCTGGAGGCGCAGGCATCGGTGCCGACGGAGCCGGCATTGACCTGCTCGGCGCCGAGGAGTGACCCCCACAACTCCCCCTAAGGGCATCGACTTGACCGCGAAGATGGGCATTCTCGGTTATCACCGTCATTAGGAGCGCCTCGTACCTTGAGGCAAGCTCCAACAGCCCCTTCGCAGTCCCTACCTCGAAACTCTTGGCCTCAAAGACCAGCTCGTTGAGCTCCCCCGTAATACGCTTGGCAGCAGCAACATGGCTGACTGCCCCACCCCCAACAACATGTGTTCCCGCGAAATCTCCCGCTTTTTTGCGGCCTCTTTGGCACGCCCGGCACCCGATTCCTTGCCAACCGCCCTAGACGGCTTGGCAACCGTTTTCTCTGTGGTGGCCACGCTGGCCTTTCCACCACGACTTCCGCTCCCTCCCTCAACTTCCCCCTCACGCGCTACCGCTTTCTCAATGGAGGCCACGATGGCACTCCCGCTTCCTCCCACTTTTCCCCCAACGTTACGCGGCGACCCCGCACGCGCAACCGCCTTCTCAGCGGAGGCCACATTGGCACTCCCGCCACAACTACCGCTCCCTCCCTCGCTTCCGTCATCTTTACGCGGCGACCCCAACCGCGCCTTGCTCCTCGGTGGAGATCTAACCGCTCCCGTCGCTCCCGACGTTTCACCCTCGCCACCCGACGTGGAATCATCCACGACTGTCGAAGCGGCGGATTCTCCGCTTCCAGCGAGAACCTTCGTCCTCCTCTTCCGTCCCGGAGGCATCTTACCTTCCAAACAACCTCTCAGTAGAACTGATCCGCTGGCGAACCACTAGCGCTGAAGGCTCACGGACAGAAAGATACTGGAGCAGCTGCTCTCCAGGTGTCAGCGTCTGAACGCGCTGAAAAGTGCGACCCACGCAAAGGCCCGCTCAATATCAGTGACCACCCAAGCGGTCGATTATAGCGAGCCCGCAGTGGCACAGCCCACAACCCCAACCCTTGGTCGGATTAAGGCCACTCAAATGGCCGCCGGACGGACAATGTCCCCGAAACGGTCCGAGAGTCGACCGATGTGGCGCTGAGCCGAATCGCACCGTGGGCTAAACGGTTCGCTGATATGACCGTTGGTCCTCACAAGAGTCGCACTCTCCAACACTGGACAGACGCTTGCACCCTTTGGGCAATCCTGTCCAGATCCACCTGTCACCAAGCCAACCAGCCACCAGATGCTCAGCACAGAACTACTGGCAGGCAGTCCAGTCAGCAAGAGTACCAACAACACGGAGCTACACTGAAACCGTGCGAAGCTTCCGCCAATAACAACAACGTGGATGACCAATACACCTCAATACACGCGCCGTTAGTTCTACTTTCTCCAGACTGGACAAGGAAGCAACGCAAATGAGTCTGGCAGTCAGCGAGGGCAAGAGGAAATATCTCCTGTCATCAAACAAACAGTCGTCGCACTCGCGACTTGGCACTCACGTCACTGTTGACAGTCATAACTTTAAAGTTGTGGATAAATTCGTCTATTATGAAACTAGCGTAAAATCCACCAACAACGTCAGCCAGGAAATCCAACGCAGGATAACTCTTGCCAACAGGTGCTTTGGACTGAGTAGGCAATTGAGATGTAAAGTCCTCTCTCGACGAACAAAACCCAAACTCTATAAGTCGCTCATAATTCCCGTCCTGCTATATGGTGCAGAGGCTTGGACGATGTCAACAACGGATGAGTCGACGTTGCGAGTTTTCGAGAGAAAAGTTCTACGAAAGATTTATGGTCCTTTGCGCGTTGGCCATGGCGAATATCGCATTCGATGGAACCATGAGCTGTACTAGATATATGACGACATTGACATAGTTCAGCGAATTAAAAGACAGCGGCTACGTTGGCTAGGTCATGTTGTCCGGATGGACGAAAACATTCCAGCTCTGAAAGTTTTCGACGCAGTACCTGCCGGAGGAAGCAGAGGAAGAGGAAGACCTCCACACCGTTGGAAGGACCAAGTGGAGAAGGACCTGGCTTTGATTAGAATATCCAATTGCCGCCACGTAGCGAAAAGAAGAAACGACTGGCGCGCGGTTGTTAACTCGGCTATAATCGCGTAAGCGGTGTCTACGCCAATTAAGAAAAATAAGAATATGGTCGCTTGGATGTATTGGTACGCAGAAGAAGAAACTCCAGAATTTTCAGAATACTGCACTCTGGACACCGTAGGATGCCTTTCGATGTCTCCCATCGAACACCTTCATAGTGAGACGCTTATGCTCCCAGTTAAGAAGCATAATTAACTCCTCTCTAAGCAGTTCCTGCTGGGATGTTTTCGTAGAAATCACCCTTGCAGCCATCTGCTTGGACCGGAACCGCCTCCTAGAAGCTTCAATAGGTCTTTTCTTGACTATGAACGACGACATCGTGCAGTACGTCGACCGGATTTTGGACGCAACTGACTTTCGACAGGTACTGACCGCCATTCACAGTGGAGTCATCAACACCTTCACCGACTCCGTTCCCGTGAATGGCGTTCTTAGAGGCAAACGCGAGAAACGCGGAAACCCTAGCGCAACTTCTGGATATTATAGCAGGTTAAACTCCTACCTATCCAGAATAGACCCTGACATTCCCAATGTATGTCCTACATACAACGAGTCTCCGCATGACACTGACCACCTCTTTGCATGCCCTACCAACCCCACCCATTTAACACCCTCCTCCCTTTGGTCCGACCCCGTCGAAACAGCATGTTTACTGGGCCTCCCGTTAGATGAGGTCGACGACAACACAGATAACTCTTACCATCCTAACGGAGATTGATAACCGTTATAAAAACAACAACATCTCAATTGAAGATATCAAAACAAATTCGACGCGGAAAGCGCCTATAAAAAATGTTTTGACGATTTGAAGAAGTGTTGACACATGTGCATCGCTTTAAATGGATGTTACTTTCAAGGCGATAAAATAAATCTGGCTGATGATTGAAATTTTCAATTTATTTATATATTCCCAATACTTTCTTGACAGGGGTATAAGTTAACACATGACTCCCACGCCATGACTTCCACTCTAAACATCACATCACTACGCTAAATCCACTTGCAGGGAACATGCGACATCAGCAGTTTTGGATGATGCCCATCAACCTTGAAGTCATTATGCTCCCACGCCAGTTGGCAGCGCTCGCAATCAGATGCTAGCTGCCAATAGACTAAACAAACATAGTCGGCAATAAAAAATTATATTCTCAATAAAGCTAGTGTCTCCGAATGAGTGAGAGTTAGTTGAGCATCAACCACACTCCGAGGCGGACATGTGACGGCATTTCTTTATATATGTTATTTTTTAGCATCTTTAAAATACAATTGTTGTTTGTTATAAGCGCTTCACTTTTGAATTCGGGGAAAAACTGTCGGGTTACAACTCAGAAGTGGGATTTTATCTAAAGCCTACAAAGGATTCGTAGAATTTGCCAAAAACTGCGCCCATAGCAACGCAGCTAGTGCGCGGCAAAACTATAAAAGTTTCCCGAAAATTCGTTCAAACGATAATAGAACGAAAGAAGAGGGAAAGAGACACAAGAGACGCGAGTGTACAAAAGAAATACTGCAAAGACAATTTGTCGCTAAAAGTATACCGGCGGCAAATGTAACAGGCAGTGAAGCAGTGCAACGGTTTTCAACACAAAGCGTTGAAGGCGAACTAGAGCGTCGACGAAGAGAAGTTAATGCAATTGAAATAAATTACGAATGGTAAAAAGAAGTAGGAAAACAGACGCCAGCAAGAACGGACGTGTTTAGGGAAAACAAAATGGTCTTGGTAAAAATTAAAAATTTGAAAGTCGAACAGCTAAACCGGCTGCTAAAAAGTCAAAACGTTACGGTGGTCGGCAATAAGGCGCTAAAGGTAGCAAAAGTCAGCGAAATATATGGCGCAGATGAGATCGACTCGGAGGAGCTTGAAGTTGGAGGCGATGGAGACAACGGTCAACAACAGATGGATGAATTGCGCAATGCTATTCTGGCATTAACGAAAACTGTCGGTGAACTCACAGCATCGCGCAGAAGTGATGAAGGTACAGTTACGGCTGAGGGTCCGCGAACGACGTCAACGCCAGCACATATGAACGAGGTGGTCACAACGGCACAAAGGCCAAGGGTGGCAGGACAAGGAAGGGCTAGCGGTTTGCAGGAAATTTGTGGGTTAATGCCAGAGTACGACCATTAAAGGGCACGTTAAGCAGTGCAGTGTTCATAGAGAAGACGGTACAGTTGCGTAGCGCATATGAATTGACGGAGCAGGAAATATTGGTAGCAGTACAATCAAAGCTAAGAGGGGTCGCAAAAGAATGGCTAGACGCCCAACAAGTATTCCAAACGTGGGCTGAATTCGTTGCAGCCTTTGAACGAGATTTCCCTGCTACAATGATATCAGCACAGGTGCACCGTGAGATGGCACAACGGAAGCGGCAATCACGTGAGACATTTGAAGAATATTATTATGCCATGTTAATTATTGGGCGACGGGGGAAGATGGACGAGGAGTCCATTAACTCGAAAATCATCACGGATCTAAACGACGCATCACTAACGCGCACGTTGTTGGCTCTAAAGGTGCCGACATGCAACGATCTTCTACAATCTGTTAAGGGGTTGGTCACCATGCCAACTACCACGAAGGTAAGCATGTCAGACTATGGGACTCCAAGCGAGATGGCCAACAAAACAACGGTCGAGAGGAAGCAGATCAAATGCTATAATTGCAACTCGTTTGGGCACATTGCGGCTAAATGTCCTCAACCTCCACGAAAACCCAAATGTGCTCGGTGCAACAAGGTGGGGCATGAAGCCAAAGCATGTCCCGCCGAACGACCAACAGTGGCAAAGATCAACGACGAAGTCATCGTTGCAGTCAACCCAGCAAGCAAAGAAGTCATGGTCAACGAGGAGCAATAGAGTGGTTTCATAGACACGGGTAGTGACTTCTCACTTATTGCGTCATCTAAAGTGCCGCATGACGCAGAGCGCCGAACTTCAGTAAAACGTCTTCTAGGATTCGGCGGAGCGGTGCTGAACAGCACAGAACTAGCTAACATCAACATCGTCATTGATGGAATTACGATATCGACAGCCTGTCAGATCGTTCCAGATAAGTTTATGCCATACGATATTATTATTGGTAGCGACATTTTATGCAAAGAAGGTTGCAGGTTAACCATCGACTCTGGGGTCATTCGATGATGAAGTTAAAGAAGTCACCAGAAGTTAAAGAAGTCACCAGAGTGCTACATAAGTACTAGAGCTGCTTTACGGAGACGTTGGCGAATCTAGGGAGATGCAGAACAACCGAAATGGAAATCTCTATCAATAGCGATCAACCAGTCATCGGTAGGCGCTATCAAGTGGGGTTAAGTCAACGACCAACGTTATCGAAAATCATCGACGAGCTGCTTAAGTACGATATCATCAGTCCAAGTTCATCACCACATTCGGGTCCAGTGATCTTGGTAAAAGAATCGAATGGTGAAGACAGGATGTGTATCGATTATCGGGCACTCAACGCAGTGACATTAAAGAAACACTTCCCAATGCCTATCGCCGAGGAGCAGTTGTCAAAGCTCGCCAATAACCATGTATTTACCATATTGGACATGACGGCTGGTTACTACCAGATCCCGTTAACAGAAGACAGCAAACAGTACACCGCGTTCTTGATACCAGACGGGTTGTACGAGCACAACGTGATGCCATTTGGGTTGCGTAATCCTCCGATGCTATTCCAAGAAATTGTAACAAAGCTGGTGAGAGGGTTAAGTCATCGTGACCAAATAATAAGCTACGTGGATGAAGTCATCATCGCTACGAAAACGGTCGCAGGAAGCATCGAGGTACTCAATGAATTTTTACAAGCAGTAAAAGAAGCCGGACTTACTTTGAGGCCGTCCAAATGTACCTTCATGGCAACGCGTATACAGTTCCTTGGCCACGTCATCAGCGCAGAGGGCATCCAGCCGGGCGAAGAGAAAACAAAGTGCATAAACGACTTTCCGCAACCACGCACGCCAACGGAGGTGCGACAGTTTCTGGGCCTAGCCGGATTCTTCCGGAAATTCGTCAAAGGGTATAGCATCATAGCCAAGCCATTAGCCTCCTTACTCAAGAAGGAAGCAACGTTTGTATGGGCCGAGGAACAGCAACAGGCATTTACGAATCTGAAGCAAGCTCTGACTACGCAACCAGTTCTTGTCATGTTTGATCCGACAAAGGAACATGAGGTGCCCACAGATGCGAGTGCAGCCGGTGTCTCGGGTGTTATGCTGCAGCAAGCGGGTGGCTGGGAGCCGGTTCAATACTACAGCCGGCAGTGCAGTTCAGTAGAATCCAGGTATCCGAGTCACGAATTGGAAGTCTTGGCTGTTGTGGAATCGGTGGAGAGATTCCGTGTGTTCTTACTGGGCACTCACTTTGTAGTTCGCACCGACTGCAACGCAGTGGTTACAACCAAAGAAGCTACTCCGTTGAGGCCACGCATCGCTTGGTGGGGGCTGCGGTTGCAAGAATTTGATTTTACGTGCAAACATCGTGCCGGTGTTCAGATGCAACACGTTGATGCATTAAGCAGAGCTCCAGGTGAGCCACCCACCCAGCCGGAAACAGTTGCAGATTAAGTGTTAGCAGTTGGTCACGTCAGGGCGCCAGACGATTGGGTATATGCGATGCAGATTCAGGATGAGCCGCTGAAGAGAATTTGTGAGGTACTTCAAGGCAGAACTGGAGAAACCAACGAAGCTACAGTCAAGCAAGTAAACACCGATTACGAACTCCGCAATGGTCGGTTATTCCGCAAGGTCAATAAGGAAGTCAGGCTGGTGGTGCCGCACGCAGTTATGTGGCGCGTTACTAAGGCATGCCACGATGATGTCGGTCATTTTGCGTTAGAGAAGGCACTGGACAGGTTGATGAAGCATTTTTGGTTTCTTCGAATGCGTCGGTATGTTAAATCCTACATCGCTGCCTGTGCCGCTGCCAACTTAATGTTGCGAAGGTGCTACCGATACCATTCCGGCATATTTACCTTGATCATGTAGGACCATTTCCAAAAAGCACTTCCGGTCAGGCGTATGTCTTCGTCATGGTATGTGGGTTCAGCAAATATTCCTTACTGAAAGCTGCACACAATACCGGAAGCACACCAGTAATAAAGGCGCTAGCAGATATGATGGCAATCTTTGGTCAACCGCTACGTATCACCTCTGACCGAGGAACCGAATTCACATCAAAGCAGTTTGAAGCATTCACCCACAAGAATGGTATTCAACATACGAAAACAGCGGTACGAACCCCGAGAGCAAATGGTCAGGCAGAGCGAGTGAACAAAACGCTCTTAACTGCACTGAAATGTATGACTGTCGAGACTAGGGCTTGGGACTTATCACTACTAGCACTCCAAAGGAGTCTTAATTCGCAGAAAAATGAGGTAACACAGTATATACCTAATGAGCTAGTCTTCTTCCTTAATCCTAGGGACGTAACCGGTAACCGAATCATTCAGACATCGAGATAAAAAGGGGCGAGGCAGCACAGAATATCATGAATCAGCGGAACAAATGGAAGGAGAGGTATGATCAACGTCACCGGAAGCCTCGGAAATGTCAAGTCGGGGACCTGGTTGTAGTCGATAACATCCCAAGTACAACAGGAGAGTCACATAAATTAGATCCGGTGTACAAGGGTCCATACATGGTAACGAAGGTGCTGAACTACGACCGATACATCATCGAAGATTTACCAGATGCCACAGTGACACATCGCAGGTATTGCAACGTCATGTCGGTGGACCACCTCAAGCCATGGTGTTCGTCCAGTCCCGAACTAGACAGCGATAACTCGTCTTGGAATGACGAGATATCAGGAGAGGCCGAGCTATCTCCGAATGAGTGAGAGTTAGTTGAGCATCAACCACACTCCGAGGCGGACATGTGACGGCCGCGGCGGACGTTCTTTATATATGTTATTTTTGATCATCATTAAAATACAATTGTTGTTTGTTATAAGCGCCTCACTTTTAAATTCGGGGAAAAACTGTCGGGTTACACTAGCAAGTCTTTAGCCAAGCAATCAAGTTTGATTTTATTCAAAATATACTTTAATAAGTTTTCAACCAACTACGACCCACTTGGAACTGTTTGAGCTTGTTCACCAAGTCGAGCGAATAGCAAGTATAAACGCAACTGGCACCAAAGGACTTATTCAACTGGCGCCCAACGCAGCAGGAAAGGACAAAGAATCCTGGAAAAAAGGACACCACCCCACCTACAAAAGGACATAGAATTCTGGAAAAAGGACATCATGCTTTTTTTTCAATATCTTTTTATTTATTGAATCTGCTTTTTGTTTTGAAAGCCTAACAATAAGTAATAAAATCTTAAACCTATTTAAAAACTAGACACGCTCAAGCAAATGATTGAGCTGTTTTGGTGATACATTGCTCCTCAGTACGCGGGCATATCTCTCCTTTTAAGGCGTGTTTGATTGCAGGAATGTACCAAAGCATTAGCCAAAGGGTTTGAGTGATCACAGAGTTTACATATATATTTAATTCTGCTGTCTTCTACTTCTTTCCTTACCATAGAAATACCAAGGCCTTTATGGATATTCTCATTACGCATGTACCATGGTGAACACGTGATTGATCTAAGCTTTTTTGATTGGAACCTTTGTATTATGTCTATATTAGTTGCACAGGTCGTACCCCACAGTTGAATGCCATACATCCAAATCGGCTTTATGACCGCATTATATAAAAGCACTTTGTTGTCTAGGCTAAGTTTGGAGTTTTTATTTAATAGCCAATTTAAATTTGCAGCTCTTATCTTCATGCAAGTTATTTTACTAGATATATGTTTTTTCCACGTAAGTCTTCTATCAAGGTGAATACCAAGATAGGTTACTTCATTCGCTTGGGGTACTAAAATATTGTTAATTTTTATTGCCGGACACATTTTTGGTCTAAGCGAAAATGTAACATGCTTACACTTTTGTTCATTTACCTTTATACGCCAGTTAGCTAGCCATTCTTCGACCATCTTTAAGTGCTCGGCTAATATTCTTGATGCTATTATGTGGCATTTGTTACGGCTCACTATAGCTGTGTCGTCCGCAAAAGTAGAAGTTAATACATACATTGTTAGCTGTTGGAAGATCTGATGTATACTTATATGATGTATAGTGTTGGGCCTAGAACACTGCCCTGGGGTACACCAGCCCTTATCTGTCTTTCATCAGATATGAAATCTCCCACTTTTACCATAAATTTTCTATTTTTTAAATACGATTCCAATGTTTTATATAATTTTGAAGGTAGAATATTTTTAGTCTTGTATAAAAGGCCCTCATGCCATACCTTATCAAACGCCTGAGCCACGTCTAGAAATATAGCTGTGCTCAAATGCTTTTCTTATTTCGTTAGTAATTCTATTTACTTGCTCAATCGTGCTATGTTTTTCACGAAACCCAAATTGGTGCATTGGTATTATATTATTTTCGTGGAGGAAAGGAGTCATCTTTGATAGTAACAATTTTTCAAATATCTTAGAAAGACAGGGTAGAAAACTGATTGGTCTGTATGAAGACGGCTGTGTTAAGTCTTTCCCAGGTTTATCTATCAAGATGATCTGCGACTTTTTCCACGAATTTGGATAGTGTCCGAGATTAAGAATTGCATTGAAGAGCAAAGAGAGCACCTTTACGGCAATATTTGGTAACTCAATTAACATTGTTGGGGTAATATTATCATGTCCAGGTGATTTTTTGGGGTTAAGCTCTTTTATTATTCTAGTAACTTCAGAAGTAGAAGTCCTAATAGACACATGCGACTCTTTTGCGGTATTGGGCAAGCTTGGCAACTCAAAGTTGTTCTTTGGGCAATTGGGTTGAAATACCTTTTCTAGGTGATATGCAAAGCAATTTGCCTTATCCTCATCACTACGTGCCCAATTACCATTCAACTGTCTTAGAGGCATGTTGGAATCTACTGGTGGCTTGAAAGACTTTTGTGCTTTCCAAAGACAGTTTTGCTTTCGTACAGCAGATTTCAGTTGAAGCAGAGTTGAAGGGGATCGATTTAACTGCCATTCCCGCCTAGCTCGCCTTTTCTCATTTACAAGTTTCTCTATTTCATTATTGGTGATCAACCAGTTAGTTTTATATGATGTTAGAGAAACTTTTGGCTCAAATATCATGGGCTGCTCGTATAACTTCATTAGTACAGGAGAATGATCAGATGATAAGTCTGTACATGTATCAGCTGTCATAAGCGATCTATCTATATTTTTGACTACAGCAAAATCTATTAAGTCTAGTATTTTTCTTCTATCACTGGGCCAGTATGTCGGCTTACCAGGAGATATTATATCCAGCTTATTATGCTTATTCATAATAGTGTAGTACAACTGTCGTCCTTTCGGGTTAATAAGACGTGAGCCCCAGTACGTGTGTTTTGCGTTATAATCTCCAATTTTTGACCTAGTGTTCCAAAAAAGTCTTTAAATTCGATTTCTGGAATTTTAAAACGAGGTGGACAGTATGTAGCAGTAAGGTTTAAGTCACAACCCCGATTTTTGAGTGAAATTGTTGTAGCTTGTAACTGTGGAGTAGCATGCGATTCTAGGGCATAGTGGTTTAAACGATTTCTAATCAACACTGCCGTGCCACCATGCGCTTTTCCATCTGGATGATTTGTGACATAGACTCTAAATCCCGGAATATTGAAATTATTTTTATTTGTTAAATGAGTTTCTGATATAAGCATTACATCAATATTCTTTTCAGACAGAAATCTGATAATTCCATATACAGATATTTAGTAAGCTCATTTTTTACTTAACAAACTTTGCAGCATTTGATTTTGTGATTTTATTAAATCTTGGATCATGTTTTGCATGGTAGACATAAATTGTGTCATACACTGTGTAAGATTTATAATCATAGTTTCAATACCTCCATTTGGAGGATTTTGCGGCAGTTGCATTTGCACAGTGTGGCCTTTCACCACATTTGCATAGCTTCCTTGCATATTATTATTGATAGAAGTAATAGGATTTGAACTTTTCTCTGAGGTTGCTATAATTTCATTACAGGGTGTTTGTAACATTTGGTTACGACGTGCTTGAATGCCCTGTGACAACTTCGATTTCAAATCTTTATATACAGGACAACCCCTGTAGTTAGCAGTGTGATTTCCTCCACAATTGCTGCATTTTTTATTTAATTCTTCTTTCTTAAGGGTGCACTTCGTAGTGGGATGTAAATCACCACATACCACACAAACACTGCGTAGAGTGCAATATGATTTAGTATGCCCATATTCTTGGCAGTTACTACATTGTACCGGACCGTTTCTTTTATGTGGTTCTTCCACAGTTACTCTGCGATGCAGGAAGTTAGGATGGGTCTCATTTTTTTTTTAGTTGATTCGAATTCGGCAACAATTCAATTTTAAACATTGGCTGTGGTACTTTGTTTCCATTAAATATATTTACAACTGTTTTAATTCCAAAACCACATTCCTCCAATGCTTCTTTCACTTCACTAGAGTCTACGGCGGACTCTATACCCTTGATTACAACAACTAGGCCCTTAGAGCTCTTCAGTTGATACGAATAATAATTTTTGTTTTTATTCGACAAAAATTTAACGATTTCCATGAAACTTTTTTCAGTGTAGGACTGAATTTTTGTTTCGTCTATATTGCCTTTTTTCAAAGGCACTATATGAAAATTGTTAGTGCCAACAATTTCACTTAAATTCGCAACAAGAGTATTACAGCTACGCTCGCGCAAATATATCGGAGGTGGTTTGGCATTAACGACTGTGGTGGCACCCTTCGCATCGTCGTCTGAACCATTGCTTAGTAAGGCAAATCTGTTGCCATTTAAAACTTTCGGTTTATTTTTATTTGGTGTGCTGCCTTGAATTTTTTTAGGATTGACCGCTGATTTAGAAGGACTTAATTTCCTCTTTATATTGACGTAGCGGTCAATGCCTGTTTGTACAGACGGGCCTTTTTTTGTTGGTACACTCTCTCCTTGCCTTGTGATTTTCTTCGTTGCCTGCTCATTTGTTGGTACTTGCAGGCTGGGTGGTGTCAGGGCATTTGTTATTGCCCGATTGTTGTTTTCGGCTGCTACTGCTGACTGCGTTCTTTGCTTCGATTCCTTCTGATCGCCGCGATGACTCATCATCGCCGTTACACTTTTTATTTCCAGTAGTTGTGATTGTTGTTGGGTCGACAAAGCTGAAGTAGGCATTTAAGGAATGCCTACGGCCTTCCTGATGAGGCTGCGAAGCACTCATTATTGTTTGTTTAATTTTTTTGTTTTTTGTTTTCACTCGTTGATTTGTGCACTAATTGTTTATGTTTATTATTATTAATTTGTGTGCACTGTTGTAAATGTTTGTTTACAATTTATAAATCGTTTTTGTTTTTTTTTTGTTTTACTTTTTGACTGGCTTTATGATTAATTTTTTTTTTTGTTAAGATTGAATTCACGGAGCGAGTTAAATAACACGTCCGTACTCTTTGTTCAAGTGGTTTGACTTGCGAAGAGCCTTTAGACATTGTCAAAACACTACCTGAATTTAACTGGACGAGACACGTTATGTTTCGTGGAGGCAAGCGGCATTTGCCGCACACAAACTATTTGCAATTGTAAGAAACAAAGTTGTAGGTCGTGCTGATGCTACGTTGGCCTCCTTTAACACGGTATTAAATTTTCAAGCTATAATAGCCAGACTTGACTTCGCGTTCGCAGATAAGCGACCAATTTACCTAATAAAACAGGAATTATCGACTTTAAGATAAGGTCCCTCCAGTGTCACTAAATTTTATGAGGAGGTAGAGAAAAAATTAACTCTTATCATAAACAAAATAATTATGTCTCACGAGGGAAATTCCGAACTAATTACATCACTTAACGACAAATACCGTAGTGACGCGCTTCGTGTTTTTATATCTGGGTTGAATAAACCATTATGTAATATCTTGTTTTCTTCAAAACCAAATAACCTGCTTAGTGCGCTGGCATTAGCCCAAGAACTTGTGTCAAATAATGCCCGATATGCTTTCGCAAACGCTTTCGAGAACTCCCAACACAAGATACAAAGCTACAATTACTGCATGCAGTGCATCTAATACAACGAATCAGGGAAATAATAAAAATCAAACCCCTGTGCCAATGGAGGTTGACCCAAGCACTTTGTAAGGAGAACACCGGGTAATACTTCTTTCCAAAACGGCAAAGCAGTAAATAACTACAATAGAAGCAGATCAAATGTTTTTAACGGTTTAGGGGAAAGCCCAACACAGGTGAAAAATAGGCCTGCCGATGGTACACAGCAAGTACCCAACAAAATGCGAATGCAATTTTTTAGATTAGAATCGCGGCTGCCATATATAGAAAAGCGCTTAAATGGTAAGCCGCTTAGATTTCTCTTGGATACAGGTACTGCCAAGAATTATATTAAGAAGGTAACATTTATAAAAGGGATTAAAAAGCTTGGGAAACCGTTTATCTTAAAGACAGTAAACAGTAAATTGATCATAGATCAAAAATGTCTAATAAACGTGTTCCACAAGTACTCGTACTATTATATGTATATTACCGAACTTCAATCGTTCGATGGTATTATAGGATACGATTTTCTTAAATAAATAGGTGGAATTATTGATACAAAAAACGAAAGACTTACCTTTAACAACGGCATAGAACCGTTGAAATTTAGAAGTCTCGCGGAGCTGAATCAATTGGAGTTAGAGCATTACCTGCCCTCATATGTAAAGGCCAGGATTTACGAAATATTAAGTAAAAATGAGAAAGTTTTTGCCGACCCAAACGTCAAATTAACATACAATACAAATGTAATAGCTACTATAAGCACATCGACGGACGAACACGTTTATAGTAAAAGCTAGCCTTACCCAATGGCGGTAAGTGAATTTATTAATAAAGAGATTAATGAATTATTAAGAAACGGAATCATCCAACCTTCCAAGTCGCCCTATAACAACCCTGTATGGGTAGTGGACAAGAAGGGTATAGACGACAACGGCTAAAAAAAGCTGGTCATAGATTTTAGGAAATTAAATAACATAACTGCCAATGACAAATATCCCATACCGGATACCTCAGTTATCTTATCGAATTTAGGCAAGGCCAAGTTTTTCACTACGCTAGAACTCAAAGTGGGTTTCCGCCAAATTCTACTGCACGAAAAAGATAGGAATAAACAGCTTTTAACATCAATAATGGAAAATACGAATTTTGTCGCATGCCATTTGGCCTCAAAAATGCGCCAAGTATTTTCCAACGAACCATAGATGATGTGTTAAGATCCAAAATAGGGAAAACATGTCATGTCTACTATGTCGACGATATAATAATATATTCGGAAAATGAAAACGAACACCTAAAGCATTTGCAAGAAATTTTAACTTTACTAAATAATGCAAACATGAAGATAAATTTAGAAAAATCGAAGTTTTTTTAGAGAAGAAACGGAATTTTTAGGATTCGTTGTATCAAAGGATGGGCTTAATACTTCACCCGATAAGGTGAAAGCTATCCTTCAATACGAAGAACTGAAAACTTTTCGAAGTCTCCGAGCGTTTTTGGGTCTGACAGGATATTATAGAAGATTCATTAAGGGGTACGCTGACGTAGCAAAACCTCTCACAAAATTCTTGAGGGGTGTAAATGGCAATGTAAGCGCAAACCAGTCGAAGAAAATACCCGTTGAATTAGATATAGAAGGACGAAAGGCATTTGAGAAACTAAAAGAAATTCTTACGTCTGAAGAAGTAATACTTCTCTACCCAGATTTTAATAAGCCCTTTGATCTGACGACTGATGCGTCATCTCAGGCTATTGGTGCGGTCTTATCACAAAATAAACGCCCAATCACATTCATTTCAAGAACACTGTCTAAAACAGAAGTCAATTATGCAGTAAATGAAAGGTAATTACTGGCTATAGTGTGGGCTATAAAAAATTTAAGAAATTACTTATATGGATGCAAAGGACTCAATATTTTTACCGATCACCAACCTCTCACATTTTCAATGTCAGACAAAAATTCAAATGCAAAAAGAAAAAGATTGAGAGCTTTTATAGAAGAGTTCGCCCCAACATTTTTTTATAAACCTGGCAATTTAAATGTTGTAGCAGACGCTCTGTCAAGGCAACACTTAAATCACCTAACTGAGTCCTGTTCCCATTCCGAAATTTCTTTAACAAATACAATTAGAATAATACAAACTCCCTTAAATAGTTTTAGGGACCAATTAATAATAAGTAAACGCGATAGTAACAGTAAAAAGACAAAAATTTTGTTTCAGAAACACATTCGACATGAGATAAACTTTACGGATGAACAAAATCTTATAAAATTACTAAAAGAAACAATTAATCCTGATATAGTCAATGTACTTTACTGCGAAGAAAAGAGATACAACAAACACTATTAAAGAACTTTTCAGGTATTAAATTCGTGTACTCTCAGAAAATTGTGATTGATGTAACTAACAAAGACGATCAAGAAGAAATTTTAGTTGCTAAACACAACAGGGCACACATAAATGCAAAAGAAAATTATAAGCAAATAACAGAAGATTATATTTTCCCAAACATTAGGAAAAGGTTAAACGAGCTCATTAATTAATTTCCAGACGCGATATTCTAGAAGGACACGTCGGCATCAGCGAGAAGTGTGTGGCTATATAAGCCGTGGCAGCGCTTATTGAATTAAATTAAACAGTGTTGATTTTATTTGTCAATCCAGAGATACGAGCCTAACAAAGTAAACTAGCAAGAGTAAATTCGTAACAATTGGTGTCAGAAGTGGGATTGTCAAATAATTCAAATTCAAGATGGTTAAATTCGGAGAATTGAGAATTCAGCAATTGAAAAAGGAACTGGAGGAGCGTAAATGGCCGATAAGCGGGCAAAAGGCGGATCTGCAGGCACGATTACGTGAAGCAATGGAAGCGGATGGAATTAATGTCGACGAATTCGAATTTGATGGCCCAGAAACTTCTACAAAGGTAGAAGAAAAAGTAGAAGAACAACGAACATCATCAAGCGTAGACACGAACATGCTGTTAGTGGCTATTAAGCAAATAGCAGAAAATGCAGTGCAAACAGAAAATCGTCTGGCACAGCAAATAGCAGAAAATGCAGTGCAAACAGAAAATCGTCTGGCACAGCAAATAGCCGAAAATGCAGAAAATGCAGTGCAGGCAGAAAATCGTCTGGCACAGCAAATAACGCAAATAGCTGAAAATACATCACAGTTAGAGTCTCGCCTTACACAACAGATTACGGAAAATACTACACAACTACAAAAACAAGTGCAAGAGAAATTTTCAAAATTTGAAGACGAATTAAGCACTTTAAAAAATGACGAAGAAAATTTAAAATCAGAAGTTCTTCAATTAAGTAATCGTGTGCGAGAACTGCAACTACATGGCCCTGCACCATCAACAAATAATCAAAGATTGAAGGCACCCACATTCGATGGAAGTATTCCATTTCAAATTTTCAAACTTCAGTTTGAAAAGACAGCAATGGCCAATAACTGGAATGCAGCGGACAAAGTGGCGTCCTTGTTTGTATCATTGAAAGGGCCTGCGGCAGAAATCCTTCAGACTATTCCAGACTGTGAACGGGACAACTATGAGGCATTGATGAATGCGATAGAAAGACGATATGGTAGTGAGCACCGGAAACAAATATACCAGATCGAACTGCAAAATAGGGGTCAGAAAATGAACGAGTCATTGCAAGAGTTCGCAACTGAAATAGAACGACTGGCTCATTTGGCAAATGCAGATGCACCTGTGGATTACATTGAGAGGGTAAAAATTCAATGTTTCATAAATGGAATTCGTGATGTGGACACCAAACGCGCCACATATGCATTGCCAAAAAGAACGTTTGCTGAAACGGTTTCGCACGCCCTCACACAGGAAACAGCTTCCCTACTAAGTAAACCAGCACACAAAGTACAAAGAGTCGAAATGGAACAACCGGCGCTGATGGAAGAAATATTGAAGACTCTGAAGACAATTGCTGCACAGCGAGTAAATACAACAGGCAGATGTTTCAACTGTAGAAAAGCGGGTCACTTTGCCCGAAATTGCAAGATAAAAGTAAACCCATCAAAATGGAAACAACCAACAGAACACCGAAAGAGGATTCACCACAAAAATGCGGATGCATTATCACATCGCCCTTGTCCACTGGAATTTAAACATTGCTCCAAATCAGAAGGAAAAGAAGGTATAATCGACGTGCGATCACTGAATATAGAACCTGAAGATGATTGGACTCCTCATCGCATCAGAATCAATCAGCTGGAGGACCCTGATCTTGCAAAGCTGGTAATGGCCAAAGAAAATGGGGTACGACCACCAAAGAAACAAATAAGTAACGAGAGTCCAACGGCAAAAGCATATTGGGCCCAATGGAACAGCATAAACCTCGTTAATGGATACCTTCATCGTACCTGGGAAAGCGAAGATGGCAAACATTCTCGTCTGCTGATCATAGTACCGAAGTCCATGATCCCGAAAGTATTGAAAGAATATCACAATGGACCTAGTGGAGGGCACCTTGGAATTACAAAAAATAAAAAGAAGATTAAACAACGGTTCTACTGGATCGGCTGTCGAGATTCCATAGCAGAATGGATAAGTAATTGCGTAGAGTGCATGGCAGCTAAAGGTCCTAAAGCCAAAAGTCGCGGTAGGCTACAACAGTACAACGTGGGATCACCATTTGAACGAGTCGCAATGGATGTTGCAGGTCCGTTCCCAACCAGTACGGCCGGAAACAAATATCTACTGGTTGTCATGGACTATTTCAGTAAATGGCCAGAAGTATATGCCTTACCAAACCAGGAAGCGAAGACCGTAGCCGAAGCGTTTGTAGAAAATTGGATAACAAGGTTCGGAGTGCCCGTCGAATTACACTCAGATCAAGGCAGAAATTTCGAATCTTCCATTTTCCAAGAAGTCTGTACATTATTGGGCATCCACAAGACACGGACAACAGCGTTACACCCACAATCAGATGGGATGGTAGAGAGATTCAACCGAACGCTCGAAGAACATCTGCGGAAAATCGTTGATAAAGACCAACGGAATTGGGACAAGCGCATCCAGATGTTCCTGCTGGCGTATCGTTCAGCGAAGCACGAGACAACTAGTTACACGCCGGCAAAGATTATTTTCGGATCTGATCTGCGACTCCCTGCTGATCTTAAGTTTGGAACGAATCCTACAGCTGTAAGAAATGATGGAGATTATTGTTCTGCCTTAAAGGAAGAAATGAATGAATTGCATCTAATGGTAAGACAGCATACGCATCTGATGAGCAATAAGATGAAGGACCGGTTCGATCGGCAAATTCAAAAGGTTTTGAAGAAGGTGATCTGGTCCTGTTGTACAATCCACTTCGAAAGAAAGGCTTGTCCCCGAAACTGCAGACAGCCTGGGAAGGACCCTATGTGGTGATGAAACGACTTAATGACGTGGTATACCGCATACAAAGAAATGGAAAAGCACGATGTAAAATGAAAGTAGTACATTTGGAGAGGCTCGCCCCATTTGGTTCAAGAGGATTTGTGCCTAATCGGGACGATTAGGCTTTAGTGGAGGGCAGTGTTACAAAAAGTAGTATTAAGTTTTATTTGTATTGCTATATGCATCCCTGATTATGAACAATAGCTGTAGGTATATGGAATAGCATTTGTCTTGTTGTAGACATCTGGCGCCACGGCTGTCTGCTTGTCGAAACATTAGACATCTGGCGCCGCACTGTCTGCTTGTCTAGTTAAACAATTGCTGAGTCTGGCGCCGCGACTGTCTGCTTGCGTCTGGCGCCGTATAGCCGTATGTTCTGGTAATTTCCAGACGCGATATTCTAGAAGGACACGTCGGCATCAGCGAGAAGTGCGTGGCTATATAAGCCGTGGCAGCGCCAACGTAATCAATCAGTGCTAAGAGTAAACTGCTATAGTGTAAACGAGTTGTGAAATAAAGAGTTGTTGAATTAAATTAAACAGTGTTGATTTTATTTGTCAATCCAGAGATACGAACCTAACAAAGTAAACTAGCAAGAGTAAATTCGTAACAATATAGATATTTACTCGACGGCAAAGATTTCATTCTTGACATGACATTCTTGTCGATAAATTTTCCAAATTCGCAGTAGTAAAAAAATTAGAAACACGCACAATTATTGATATAAAAGTAGGCATTATGGAAATATTAAACATATTCCCTAAAACGAAGATTACAGTGTGTGACAACGAGCCAGCACTTAAGTCAGAAACAATTAAAAATTACATTAAAAATAACCGTAATATACAGCAATATGAGGTCCCACCTTACCATAGCAAGTCAAATGGTCAAGTGGAGCGATTCCATAGAACACTCACAGAAATTGGTAGATGCATAAAAAACGAAGGGAACTCAAGTGATGTCGTGGAAATAATCTTAATAGCAACCATTAAATATAACATAACAATTCAATTCATTCGGTCACAGACTATAAGCCAATAGATTTTTGAATTTATATAGCACGGATAGCCAATGAATTAAACTTTTGTTTAAATGTAAATTTATTGTTAAATGTTAGTTTGTTTTTTAGATATAAGTACGCAAAAAACGCACATTTTCACATTTGCTCAAACAATGGCTCTCTTCTTTTGAAGTTTTTGTTGCACTGCTTGCAAAAAATTTAACCAATTTAACACACACACATTCTTTGAAATATATTTAATTGAATTAATGATAAATTATGGATTTTAAGTTGCAATTTTATGTACAATTTAATAAATAAAACAGCTTTCAATTACGTGTTATATTGTTGCTTGAAATGTAAACCAAATTACTAAATATGAACTGTCAAACGACGAAGAAAATAAGCACAAAAGGAAGATAGTAATAACCCAACGAATCAAAATGGTAGGTCTTATATACTGCGGCGGTTGTTTCAATGTAATAAAGGGTGATTTTTTAAGAGCTTGATAACTTTTTAAAAAAAAAAAACGCATAAAATTTGCAAAATCTCATCGGTTCTTTATTTGAAACGTTAGATTGGTTCATGACATTTACTTTTTGAAGATAATTTCATTTAAATGTTGACCGCGGCTGCGTCTTAGGTGGTCCATTCGGAAAGTCCAATTTTGGGCAACTTTTTCGAGCATTTCGGCCGGAATAGCCCGAATTTCTTCGGAAATGTTGTCTTCCAAAGCTGGAATAGTTGCTGGCTTATTTCTGTAGACTTTAGACTTGACGTAGCCCCACAAAAAATAGTCTAAAGGCGTTAAATCGCATGATCTTGGTGGCCAACTTACGGGTCCATTTCTTGAGATGAATTGTTGTCCGAAGTTTTCCCTCAAAATGGCCATAGAATCGCGAGCTGTGTGGCATGTAGCGCCATCTTGTTGAAACCACATGTCAACCAAGTTCAGTTCTTCCATTTTTGGCAACAAAAAGTTTGTTAGCATCGAACGATAGCGATCGCCATTCACCGTAACGTTGCGTCCAACAGCATCTTTGAAAAAATACGGTCCAATGATTCCACCAGCGTACAAACCACACCAAACAGTGCATTTTTCGGGATGCATGGGCAGTTCTTGAACGGCTTCTGGTTGCTCTTCACCCCAAATGCGGCAATTTTGCTTATTTACGTAGCCATTCAACCAGAAATGAGCCTCATCGCTGAACAAAACACGCGCGCGAAACACATTTCGAACCGAACACTGATTTTGGTAATAAAATTCAATGATTTGCAAGCGTTGCTCGTTAGTAAGTCTATTCATGATGAAATGTCAAAGCATACTGAGCATCTTTCTCTTTGACACCATGTCTAAAATCCCACGTGATCTGTCAAATACTAATGCATGAAAATCCTAACCTCAAAAAAATCACCCGTTATATTATACTGAAAATATAATGAAAATTTGGAATAAAAAATCGCGCGATTTTTTATTCCAAATTTTCGCCTGCGGCGCTTGTTTCAATGTAGTATATTATGCTGAAAATATATTCAAAATTTGAAAAAAAAGATCGCGCGATGAAAACCCAATTTTATTATTTAGGGGGTCTTGTATAAATGGTTGGTTGGGTTATCTTGGTACTTCAACTACTTGTATGCATTATTACCGATGCATATACAATTTCTAATTTTCAGTGTTTTTATTATTTAAATAAAGTGGATTTCCACTTTAATTCATTGAAATAATAAAAATAATAAACATAGAGTCACTCTCTGCGTAAAAATACACAACTTTTATAATAATTAGTGAAAATTGTATGGAAAAACTACGATTTTACGCCATTTTCAGGAGGCTGCCCTAGAGCCCCCCGGGGTCCTAGGGAGGGAAGGGTGGTATTATTGAAAAGTTCCATTCATTACCTTTCAAATGAGGGGGGTAGCAAGCCCCCGCCCCCTCCCCCTTTGCGCAAAACCTCTTCAAAATGAGATACTAAACTACACATTCTCCAAATGATTTAATATTTCATAATAAAAAAACTAAATATAAAACATATAAAAACGGAGATGTTGTCTACGTTAAAGTAAATAAACGACTAGGAAATAAGTTATCAAATATTTACGTAGAGAAAGTAGTTCAGGAGGATTTAGGTACAACTGCTAAAATAAGAGGAAAAAAATTTCATAAAGACAATATTCGTTAATTTCAGGTTCTGGCTTACAATCGCTTCAGCAAAGATATTAGACTACTCTAGGTCGTTCTATATACCTATAGAGGATGGAGAAGTCGCAACTTATAATGACACAAAATTTCTCATACACAAAACGGAGCTAAATAATTCTGTAAAAATGGCCTATGAAAATCTCCACATATCAGAACGTTTCTCATATCCAGAACTACAGAAAACAATAGAAATAGAGTCGCAACAAGTAACCCTGCAAGACGGGTAGCTGTTAGCAAACGTGTAAGCAACTTGTTATTGTTCACTTTTGCATTCGTTAAAATATTTGTTACTTTTGTTCAGAGAGTGGGAAAAAAGTAACACATAGCTACTTGATGTTCAATGGTTATCTCGCTCTAACCAATGGCAAATATCGCATGCTGCCTTGTTCTAACAGAATACATACTGTTACAAAAGTAGTATTAAGTTGTATTTGTATTACTATATGCATCCCTGATTATGAACAATAGCTGTAGGTATACGGAATAGCATTTGTCTTGTTGTAGACATCTGGCGCCACGGCTGTCTGCTTGTCGAAACATTAGACATCTGGCGCCGCACTGTCTGCTTGTCTAGTTAAACAATTGCTGAGTCTGGCGCCGCGACTGTCTGCTTGCGTCTGGCGCCGTATAGCCGTATGTTCTGGTAATTTCCAGACGCGATATTCTAGAAGGACACGTCGGCATCAGCGAGAAGTGCGTGGCTATATAAGCCGTGGCAGCGCCAACGTAATCAATCAGTGCTAAGAGTAAACTGCTATAGTGTAGACGAGTTGTGAAATAGAGAGTTGTTGAATTAAATTAAACAGTGTTGATTTTATTTGTCAATCCAGAGATGCGAACCTAACAAAGTCAACTAGCAAGCAGTAAATTCGTAACAATTGGTGTCAGAAGTGGGATTGTCAAATAATCCAAATTCAAGATGGTTAAATTCGGAGAATTGAGAATTCAGCAATTAAAAAAGGAACTGGAGGAGCGTAATTTGCCGATAGCGGGCAAAAGGCGGATCTGCAGGCACGATTACGTGAAGCAATGGAAGCGGGTGGAATTAATGTGGACGAGTTCGAATTTGATGGGCCAGAAACTTCTACAAAGGTAGAAGAAAAAGTAGAAGAACAACGAACATCAAGTGTAGACATGAACATGCTGTTAGTGGCTATACAGAAAATATATCACGAATAACAGAAAATGTAGTGCAAACAGAAAATCGTCTGGCACAGCAAATGACGCAAATAGCTGAAAATACATCACAGTTATGCCCGGTTTCACAGTCCATACTTAAGTTGTGCCTAAATAAAATCTTAGCTAAGCATTGTTGCAAACTGAGCAGTCGTCTGCGTTTCACAGTCAATGCTTTATTTCTATAAAATTTTATTATGATATATGGCAACGCTGTGGGCAACATATGTTTTACAAATGTCATTCATAAAAATATGTTTGAAATATTTAAATTATAACAGATAATACATAAATTTGCGAGGAAAATTATATCAAAAATGGATGAAAACAACAAAAGAACCCCAAATTTCATCACTAGCGAGTCGGAGCACCCATTGGAACTGAAGGAAAAGTATAAGCTGTTATTGAGTGCAAGCGAACGGACACTTGCCCTACGCTACGAAAGATGTCGCTGAAAATTCAAAGCAAATTCAAAACAAAAATCAGCTGTTATTTAAGCATTGCTTAAGACTCCAATTTTCAGTGCTTAAGCATAACCTAAGTATGAACTGTAAAACACTATTTTCCTGTTTTATCTTAAGCACAACATAAGTATGGACTGTGAAACCGGGCATTAGAGTCTCGCCTTACACAACAGATTACAGAGAATAAAACACAAGTGCAAGAGAAATTTTCAAAATTTGAAGACGAATTAAGCACTTTAAAAAATGACGAAGAAAATTTAAAATCAGAAGTTCTTCAATTAAGTAATCGTGTGCGAGAACTGCAACTGCATGGCCCTGCACCATCAACAAATATCCAAAGATTGAAGGCACCCACATTCGATGGAAGTATTCCATTTCAAATTTTCAAACTTCAGTTTGAAAAGACAGCAATGGCCAATAATTGGAATGCGGCGGACAAAGTGGCGTCCTTGTTTGTATCATTGAAAGGACCTGCGGCAGAAATCCTTCAGACTATTCCAGACTGTGAGCGGGAGAACTATGAGGCATTGATGAGTGCGATAGAAAGACGATATGGTAGTGAGCACCGGAAACAAATATACCAGATCGAACTGCAAAATAGGGGTCAGAAGATGAACGAGTCATTGCAAGAGTTCGCAACTGAAATCGAACGACTGGCTTATTTGGCAAATGCAGATGCACCTGTGGATTACATTGAGAGGGTAAAAATTCAATGTTTCATAAATGGAATTCGTGATGTGGACACCAAACGCGCCACATATGCATTGCCAAAAAGAACGTTTGCTGAAACGGTTTCGCACGCCCTCACACAGGAAACAGCTTCCCTACTAAGTAAACCAGCACACAAAGTACAAAGGGTTGAAATGGAACAACCGGCGCTGATGGAAGAAATATTGAAGACTCTGAAGACAATTGCTGCACCGCGAGTAAATACAACAGGAAGATGTTTCAACTGTGGAAAAGCGGGTCACTTTGCCCGAAATTGCAATATAAAAGTAAACCCATCAAAACGGAAACAACCAACAGATAACGAGGACGGAGCATCCACATCTCACAAGTCGTTAAATTAAAACGGAACAGTTCAAAGGGGCGTGAGCTGGTTCCCACAACTATTTGCCCCGCCATCTCGATATCACAAATAGGTCGCCATGACAACAATCTTACTATCAACGGCATCGTAAATGGACGACTGTCAACGCTTACTTTGGATACTGGTGCCACACATTCAATCATTCGACCGGATGTGGTAAGAGGAACGGTTGAACCATTAGTTGGTTGCAAGCTTCGAACGGCCACCGGGGAGGAAGCAGCTGTCGCGGGAAAAGTGTTTTGCGAAGTGATGATTGGTACCCTGGAAGTTAATCACACCTTCATCATAGCAGAAATTACGGATGAAATTATAATTGGAGTAGATTTCATGATTGATCACGGGGTTACTTTGGATTTAAACAAGCAAATGCTGTTTTGCCAGAACATGGAGATGCCTATAAACACCGGATATGTGACCAACGTTGAAAGTAAGAGGGTGATTGTTGATGATAATTAGAGTATTCCACCAAATCTGAGGCGATTGTATGGGCTAAAGTGAATGGAGGAGGTGGGACTGAAGAGTTGTGGATTGTGGAACCGACAAAAATAGATACACCCATATTGGTAGGAAGAACGCTTGTGAAAACTAGAGAAGACGCCACCATTCCGGTTAGAGTAGTGAATGAATTCAACACGCCTATAAGGCTGAAGAAAGGAGCAGTAATTGGACAGTGCCAGAATATAAGTGCAATAGCACGATGCGAACGGTCACAACAGAAGCCTACTATTGAGCCACAGCAGATAAGTCCTACACTCCTAAATAATTTGCTGAACGAACTGCATGGAAAAGAAAAATTAAAAGCCGAAAAACTATTAGAAAAATACGCATCTATATCTGCAAACGAAGGAAACACAGGAAGAACCGGCATTGTCAAACATCGCATAAATACCGGAGACGCTAAACCAATCCGACAAGCTCCGCGTAGGGTTCCACTAGCAAAACGTGAGGATGCTAACAAAATTATCGAAGACATGCACAAAAACGGTGAAATCGAACCTTCAATAAGTCCATGGAGCTCACCTATCGTCTTAGTTAAAAAGAAAGATGGTAGCGCCCGTTTCTGCGTAGATTATAGGAAGTTGAATGATGTCACAAAGAAAGACAGTTATCCTCTACCGAGAATCGACGATACATTAGACACCTTGTCTGGAGCGAAATGGTTTTCTACATTAGATCTACAAAGTGGATATTGGCAAGTCGAGATTGATGAATGTGACCGTGAAAAGACCACTTGCAGTATGGGCGACGGGTTATGGGAATTCTCTGTGATGCCATTTGGGTTATGTAATGCGCCTGCAACGTTCGAGCGACTGATGGAACATGTGTTAAAAGGACTCAACTGAAAGACATGTTTGGTGTATCTTGATGACATTATCATCATGGGAAAAAGTTTTGGTGATCATCAGAAAAATCTAGAGGAAGTCTTTCAGCGAATAGCATCAGCCGGATTACTCTTGAATCCCAAAAAGTGTTCATTATGGAAGAAGCAGGTCACATATCTCGGACATAAAGTGTCAACTGAGGGGATTCACACCGAGGAGGGCAAAATAAAAGCAGTTAAAGATTGGCCTCAACCCACCAACATACATGAACTCCGCAGCTTCCTCGGCTTATGCACGTATTACCGCCGTTTTGTACCTGGATTTGCGAACGTGGCTAGAAGTTTACATGATTTAACAAAGAAGAATCGCCCGTTTGTATGGCAGTTGGAACAAGAAAAAGCGTTTGAGCAGCTTAAAGAACTACTTTGTACGGTGCCGATGTTAGCTTATCCAATACCTGGAAAGAAATTCATCCTGGATACAGATGCGAGCGCTTATGGAATTGGAGGTGTCCTGTCTCAGCTCATCGACGGGCAAGAAAGAGTAATTGGGTATTACAGCAGAGTGCTCGGGAAACCAGAGAAAAACTACTGTGTGACGCGAAAAGAACTACTAGCTGTGGTGGAATGTGTAAACGCATCAGAACCAATCAGCTGGAGGACCCTGATCTTGCAAAACTGATAATAGCCAAAGAAAATGGGGTACGACCACCAAAGGAACAAATAAGTAACGAGAGTCCAACGGCAAAAGCATATTGGGCCAATGGAACAGCATAAACTTCGTTAATGGATACCTTCATCGTACCTGGGAAAGCGAAGATGGCAAACAGTCTCGTCTGCTGATCATAGTACCGAAGTCCATGATCCCGAAAGTATTGAAAGAATATCACAATGGACCTAGTGGAGGGCACCTTGGGATTACAAAAACTATAGAGAAGATTAAACAACGGTTCTACTGGATCGGTTGTCGAGATTCCATAGCAGAATGGATAAGTAATTGCGCAGCTAAAGGTCCTAAAGCCAAAAGTCGCGGTAGGCTACAACAGTACAACGTGGGATCACCATTTGAACGAGTCGCAATGGATGTTGCAGCCAACCAGTATGGCCGGAAACAAATATCTACTGGTTGTCATGGACTATTTCAGTAAATGGCCAGAAGTATATGCCTTACCAAACCAAGAAGCAAAGACAGTAGCCGAAGCGTTTGTAGAAAATTGGATAACAAGGTTCGGAGTGCCCGTCGAATTACACTCAGATCAAGGCAGAAATTTCGAATCTTCCATTTACCAAGAAGTCTGTACATTATTGGGCATCCACAAGACACGGACAACAGCGTTACACCCACAATCAGATGGGATGGTAGAGAGATTCAATCGAACGCTCGAAGAACATCTGCGGAAAATCGTCGATAAAGATCAACGGAATTGGGACAAGTGCATCCAGATGTTCCTGCTGGCGTATCGTTCAGCGAAGCACGAGACAACTGGTTACACGCCAGCAAAGATTATTTTCGGATCTGATCTGCGACTCCCTGCTGATCTTAAGTTTGGAACGAATCCTACAGCTGTAAGAAATGATGGAGATTATTGTTCTGCCTTAAAGGAAGAAATGAATGACTTGTATCTAATGGTAAGACAGCATACGCATCTGATGAGCAATAAGATGAAGGACCGGTTCGATCAAGCGGCAAATTCAAAAGGTTTTGAAGAAGGTGATCTGGTCCTGTTGTACAATCCACTTCGAAAGAAAGGCTTGTCCCCGAAACTGCCGACAGCCTGGGAAGGACCCCATATGGTGATGAAACGACTTAATGACGTGGTATACCGCATACAAAGAAATGGAAAAGCACGATGTAAAATGAAAGTAGTTCATTTGGAGAGGCTCGCCCCATTTGGTTCAAGAGGATTTGTGCCTAATCGGGAAACAATGTGCTTGTCGAAACAATAGACATCTGGCGCCGCACTGCCTGCTTGTCTAGTTAAACAATTGCTGAGTCTGGCGCCGTAAAGCATTATGTTCTGGTAATTTCCAGACGCAATATTCTAGAAGGACATGTCGGCATCAGCGAGAAGTGCGTGGCTATATAAGCCGTGGCAGAGCCAACGTAATCAATCAGTGCTAAGAGTAAACTGCTATAGTGTAGACGAGTTGTGAAATAAAGAGTTGTTGAATTAAATTAAACAGTGTTGATTTTATTTGTCAATCCAGAAATACGAACCTAACAAAGTGAACTATCAAGCAGTAAATTCGTAACAATACAATTGTTAGCAAATCTCTTCACAGTATGTTACGGGTAACAAATTATTTTGTTAGCGCATAGCTTACCTATGTGTTATGGATAACAAAAAGTATTTGTTACCCGAATATCTGTTAGTGGTATTATTTTGGTTATCAGTTTGTTACCTTTAACAAATAAGCATGTTAGCAAGAACAAGCAATAACAAGATTATCTGTTACCTAGCATCTGTTATCTAGCAAATTCAATTCTTTTAAATAAAACTCAGTTTTTTTTTTATTATTTCGCTTTATTTAATAATAAAATCAAAATAATCAAATATTTACTTAAACTAATAATTTGCCTATTACAAATTAAGTTTATTTCAGTAAAAAATTATAATTCTAAAAATTCAAATTTGTAAAAGTAAAATTAGAAACTTCAACTTAAAACTAATATGTACAACTTAGAACTAATATATGCAACTTAAAACTAATATGTGCAACTTAAAACTAATTTATACAACTCAAAACTAATATTTACAACTTAGAACTAATTTATACAACTTAGAGCTAATATTTACAACTTAAAACTAATATATATAAGTAATAATATGAAACCTTATATTAATTTTGCCTTAAGTTTATGTTTTTTTTTTGCTTAAAACGATTGTGGCTTAAGGCCGCAAATCTCCGGAGCTCCCACAGATGGTGTTTTTATCCTTGTCAGGAAATATATCTAAAATGAAACGTTATATGTAAGGCATTCAAATATATAACAGTAAAAAAACCTACTAAAAACTAACCCTACGCACTTAATTTTAGTAGGGATTCCTTCTCCTTGCGCCCCTCTAAATTGTAGTGGTACATCAAATCATCAGAAAACATACCACGCAGTACGCCATCAACACTGTCTTTTGCGCCCTTCGACTTCAATATTAACCGCATCTGTAAAAAAAAAAAAAATTACAGTAAATTATATTACAATCGCATAATATTTAAAAACGAAATATTTACCATAGCATCCGTGCTTTCCTTTTGTGAAAGTTTGTCTTCCACGAAGCGCACGTGCTCCTCCGATGACATGGGCAGTTCCGAAGCGAGCTCCACGTAACGCTCGTCCTCCAAGTCACCGGTGATGTGGCTAATTGAATGGTGCGTCTTTGCCGCTATGACGCGGCATTCGCGCAATAACTTACTTTGCGCCTGCACCTCGGCCTTTTCTGGCATCTAGAAAATTAAAATATAAAAATTAGTTTCTGTTTTAATTTGGTAATGTAATACTGCGTTACTTACTTTGTCTGTTAGGGACTTTTCAATTCCAGTGAGACGGGTCTCAATGGCATCCAGCTTCTGGATTATATCTGAAAAACATAAATGTATTTTTTAAAGAGCAAATACTAATATATTTATATACTAATTCATTATACCTGCATGACCGCCAGACGATGGTGACGGTACCACAATTTGTGATGCTTCTACTGGAGGAGCGCAAACGAGATTGTAAGATATTTTTTTAAACACTCTATCTGTAAAAAAAAATATTATTAAAAAATGAATAATATTTATGTTCAATACAACCTCTATGGGGACTCAACGGTTGTGAGCATTCCACTTCGGAATTCATTTCTTCCACGAGGTCATCGAAATTCATTCTTTGAAAAATCATGAAAAAGGTGATGAATGAGTGGGACTAAAAGAATTTTATCATCTATAGGTATGGAAAAATACTTATATTTAATATCTAACCTACTTAAAACTACCTCATTTTCTGAAATTTTACCTATAAGCATGCCTAAATCTGCAGAAGCACCTGGCTCTTGAAAATAATCGTAAGTCTCAGAAAAAAGAAGGCCTATAAAAACATCGCCCTCTATTTTTTCGCCAATGAGTTTTATAGGCCCTGTTTTCTCTGAATAACAAAATCTATCCTTATCTTTTTTAAAATCTAACGAAAATACCCCAAATACCTCCTCAATACATTGAAAATCTTCTTCAAACAAATACCTACTATTCGTTTCGTTATCGCTATCACAAAAATCCTCAAATCTATTACCACTTGCTCTGCTGGTGCTTGGTTCATTATCACTAATCCCTAACTTTAACCTATCGAAACTATCATTTGAAACCTCTTGAACAGATTCATTCAGTCTTCGAAATTTTGCCACCGTAGCTTCAAATTTCGATTTTTCCTTGCTCAAGAGGTTTTAAAAGGTTTTCTTATTCATTATTTAAAACTAAAAATTAACTGTATGATAGGATTCAAATATCCACGTCGCAAACTGAAAAAAAGGAAAAATATTAAGTAGCCATTTAATTAAAAAATACCGATTAAAAATGTGAACTTATTTATAAAATGAAATGTTAGTACTTTATGTTAATAATATTTTAAAGTTTAGTAATTTATAGCAACAAATATTAGTTTGATAAAGATTTTTGATTTGTTAATACTTACAAATAGTATATTACAGGAGGAAAATATATTTCAGAAGTGTATTTTTAAAAGAGAATATCTAAGTCTTAATTAATTTTTTTAAAATGAGACAACATCATAAGTTTAGGACTCACAATTTAACCTTTTTTTACTTGCGAAATATCTTCCTGAGATCAACATCCAAGTAAAGAAGTTGTGTATTTTAGCACTAAGGACAAGACTATATAAATAGTTTAAAAAACTTAAAATGTGAATATCTTTTTTTGAAAAGACTCTCCTAATTTGCTTGAAGTAAACTTGAAAAAGTTTAATTTTAATTTTTAAAATCCTCCTTCGGAGCAGAAATGCGTACGTGTGTATCGGAACTATGTCCACTTTTATTCATTATGAATCACTAATGTTGTTTTTATTTTAAGCAATTTTAGATATTCTGCATACTAACAGAACAAATGAACATTTTCAGTTAAAGAGAAGGTTCTCCAGTTCAAAAATATGTATATATAGTTATACTCGCGGGAATATTCGAGATATTTGCGTTTAAAGCTGAAAATTGCCACTATTTGAATAACGTATTTTTCGATTTAAAATTAATTTTACACATATATTTCGCATTTTTATGTCCACTAGCACTTCACTAATTCGTGTGATTTTTTTTAATATTAAACTAAGGATTGCATTATTGATTGAACCTCCTCTAACCGACCATACCAATTTTATTCCCGAAATCCTGGGACGGTATTCTAAATTCTACACAATTATAGGGTGATTTTTTAAGAGCTTGATAACTTTTTTAAAAAAAAAAACGCATAAAATTTGCAAAATCTCATCGGTTCTTTATTTGAAACGTTAGATTGGTTCATGACATTTACTTTTTGAAGATAATTTCATTTAAATGTTGACCGCGGCTGCGTCTTAGGTGGTCCATTCGGAAAGTCCAATTTTGGGCAACTTTTTCGAGCATTTCGGCCGGAATAGCCCGAATTTCTTCGGAAATGTTGTCTTCCAAAGCTGGAATAGTTGCTGGCTTATTTCTGTAGACTTTAGACTTGACGTAGCCCCACAAAAAATAGTCTAAAGGCGTTAAATCGCATGATCTTGGTGGCCAACTTACGGGTCCATTTCTTGAGATGAATTGTTGTCCGAAGTTTTCCCTCAAAATGGCCATAGAATCGCGAGCTGTGTGGCATGTAGCGCCATCTTGTTGAAACCACATGTCAACCAAGTTCAGTTCTTCCATTTTTGGCAACAAAAAGTTTGTTAGCATCGAACGATAGCGATCGCCATTCACCGTAACGTTGCGTCCAACAGCATCTTTGAAAAAATACGGTCCAATGATTCCACCAGCGTACAAACCACACCAAACAGTGCATTTTTCGGGATGCATGGGCAGTTCTTGAACGGCTTCTGGTTGCTCTTCACCCCAAATGCGGCAATTTTGCTTATTTACGTAGCCATTCAACCAGAAATGAGCCTCATCGCTGAACAAAACACGCGCGCGAAACACATTTCGAACCGAACACTGATTTTGGTAATAAAATTCAATGATTTGCAAGCGTTGCTCGTTAGTAAGTCTATTCATGATGAAATGTCAAAGCATACTGAGCATCTTTCTCTTTGACACCATGTCTGAAATCCCACGTGATCTGTCAAATACTAATGCATGAAAATCCTAACCTCAAAAAAATCACCCGTTATAATTGTAACCGCTCAATTCGTCTCAATTTAGATTTTAAATTTACATTTACATATATATGTATGTAGATATAACAAAATATTTCACAAAAATTCGCTATCAATAATAATAATAAATATGCACTATTTAACTTTAATAAGTTAAAACTTACTCCCTTATTTGTTTGCTGTACGCAATAGATTTGAATTTTACAAATGGTCCAAATGATTTCTGTAATAGTAAAATTTTTAATTATACACACAACATTCAATTTACAATGCTTACCTTTTTCGTTGTTAAGCCTTTTCGTTTTCTCTATATAAAAGAAATTAATAATATATATATATAATAAAAATTAATTATACAATATCAAATAACGAACTTACCTCTTTTAAAATCCAAAATAAACTGCGCTTTTCGTTTTTTTCTTCTTGAAAAATTGGGTATTCGTTTCTCCTATTCTAGCAAGTTAACATTACAATATGTTTAGAATGTCGATAGTTTTTCTCTATCTTACTTACGTATTCTCCCATTCAATTGAAAATTCCAGAAAATGTAAGAGTGTTAGTGAACAGCTGAAAATGTTTCTATGTGTTTGTGCAATCTGTTACCTCCGTCTTGCAGGGGATATACTTCATAATACAGTATCCCATAGTAAATGATTTTTATCAGCAATTTCTTATTGAGCCTGTAATTCGAAAAGACAAGATACTACAGTTAGACTACAGAACCGTTGGAAAGAGAGGAGGACACTTTAAATTATTAAAAAATTGCAATAATAAAACAGTCATTAATTTTTGTCAAATAGAAGATAAACCGAATTGTTTATTAGATCTGCTCAAAAAAAACACAGCGCATTGTAACATTAGATATGCTAAAAACTATAAAAAAAATCGACAATGTAAGAGAGGGCATAATAATAGGCGTGTTTTATTTGACCATCATAAGCTAATAGCTAAACCATGGACAAATAAAACGCATTTAGCTTATTTCACATTTTCGCTTAAAAATGCATTATGTTGGCAACGCGAGAAATAACAATCAGTTGATATTCAATTTATTGCAACGAAATGTTTGACATGGAGAAAAGGTAAATTTGAATTTTTAAATTTGTAAACGAACTTTTCACAAACTAAATAATTATTTATTTCGTTTATATACAGCAAAAGAAAAGTTTGGACAAAGGCGGAGACGCTCCTATTCCTAAATCGCTACAACGAAAGAAAGGATGAGTTCCTGCATGCGCGAAAGAAAAAGTTCGCATATGAAAACGTCGTGGAGGACATGATATATCAAGGATTTACAGTAAGAATATTTTAAAGTTATTTTGTAAAAATTTATTACATTTGTTTCCACAGGATACAACAATTAATGCGGCTGCCCTTGTTTCAAAAATGCGAACGCTTTTGAATGCCTACAAAGCAGCGAAGGACAACGAAAAACAGACTGGCACTTCTCCGTGCACAGTACCATATATGCGCGAGATGGACGAAATTTTTGGCGAAAGTTGCTTGGTGTCCAACAACCACACCTTAAACATTGGGACAGATCCTCAAGAGGCATTGGTTGAGTCTAGTGGTTAGTTGAAATTTAATGTTCATTATGTATTGCTTATATTGCATTCGCTTTTTTATATTTTTAAACAGGTAAGGATTCAACCGATTTTCAAACAATCCTCTACGATATGCCAAGTACTTCGAGGCAGAGCCGGTCTGCACTAAGCCGTAGCATATGCAGACCAAATGCTGTGAATTCACAGGAGCCGAACGCAGCAAATTCTGTTCCAAATCGGCGTTACAGGAAAAGTGCTAAAGTACTATATTTTGAAAAAAAAATTGAACAAAAAAGGAAAAGTGCTGAAGTGCAGGCGAAGTTTTACGCAAATATCGAAAAACGAATGCAGGATGTGGCCGAAAATCAAAAAATTCTAATAGAAATTGAACAAAAAAAAAAAAAATGAAAATAGAAGAAGAAAAATTAAAAATTTTAAAACAGTATTTTATGAATAAAAATTAGAAAAGCTACTTGATTTCATAACGAATATACATTGTTTTATTTAACGGAAATATATAATCAAGCTTATCATAAAATACACATTTTTTACATTCAAATCTTGAACAAATGCATACGTATACGTGGTTATATAAAAGAAATATGTCGTAAAATTATAAACAATTTTATTGTTTGAGATTGAAAATGGAAAATGTTGCTCTAAAAGTGTATTTTAAAAATTAAAAAAATTAAAATTTATTAATTTCTTCGTGTTAAAATTGTAAACAACTGATTCCAGCGATCTCCACTTGCTTCTCTCGCCAGCTCATTAGCAGTTTCTGGCTCCGGTTCGGCACTTTCAATTTGATAGTCAATAATTGTATCGTCGTTAGTAATAATACATATATTGTGCATAATGCATGCACTTGCAACTAAATTCGAAATTGCACATAAATTTCTGTGCTCCGTAAATTTAAGAAGCCTTCGGAAACGTCCTTTCAGTGCTCCAAATGCATTTTCAACAACTATTCTTGCTGAAGAATGTGTTTTGTTAAAGCTGATTTGATTAGGCGTTAACGAACCATAATCTTTAAATACCGGTATGAGGTAATTTCTGCAAGGGTATGCCGAGTCCCCGAGAATAAAAGTAGAATTTGGAAATAAACTTTCCATATTACTTTCCGCTTTTCTATAAAATGCTGACCTTTTTAGCACTCTAGAGTCATGATATGATCCGGGTTCACCACAATAAATATCAATAAATTTTTAATCAGCATCGACAATGGCCTGTAGAACAACACTATAATTACGTTTTCGATCAAAATATATATGTTTGTCTTTTATTGGTGCATTAATTATATGGGTACAATCAATAGCACCAATAACACCTGGTATTTGTTTCCTTTGTAAAAACTTGCGAGTTGTTTCTTCCAACGCATCTCCAATTGGCCACTTAACAAACTCATGACCTATTGAGATAACCCACGCTACAACCCGACGAACAATCGCCCATGCTGTGGACTTCGTTACACCAAACAATACGGCTAGTTGTCTGTAGGTAATTGTGTTACTTAAATACCATACATACATGTACATCATTGTTTTAGCAGGAATTTTGGTTTTTCCGGCCTTCGTAGCAAAACGGGTTTGTTCACTTTCTTCATATCTTCCTGCAAAAAATACTCATGGAGAAAAGTATCGTAGCAAAAACAAAGCATACCTATTAAGTAATCTAAAGTGGTGCGGCTCAAACGAAAGTGAGATTTGAAATCCTCATCTTCAAAACTATCAATGGTGTCCACAAAATTAGAGCATTTTGGATGCTCTATCTGCTCTTGTTCTGAATCCTCCGATGACGAACTTGATTCAGCAGCTAAGCTAGCAAGGATGGTCAATATTTCGTTATACTCTTCAACATTTGAATTTGTGTACATAGTACCAAGCAACTAGAAAACACACAAATTTAATTTTCTCTTAATTTTAATTTAAAATCCTTACTTACCGCATCTTTTATAAAATTTTCCATTTCGTGCACTTCTATACGTTTCATTTATATATTTCCATTTGTTTACATTTTTGTCTGTCAAAATGGGGGTTGTCGCTATTGCCAACTACTTTTTTTGGGAAAAATCATAGCTATTGTGAATGAAAAAAGCATTTTAACTGGCAATGCCTCTAGCCCAATACACAAGCTATGAAAGCTTATGACAAGCCAACAAAATTATGTTGTCTAAGTCTTCCATACAAAATAAGATAATAGCTTAATTTGCTGGTCAAATAAAACACGCCTAATATTAAATAATGATAAATAACTATAAATGGAACACATTTAGTATTATTTGAGGATAAAGTAACAATCAACAATACAATTTTCGAAAACAAGGAACACAGAGCTTATGACAACATAGAGCAGAAATTAAACATAGTAAAAGAGTTGGAAGAACTAACCTTGGAAAACATTGCCCAAATTGATATTAAAAACATTAAAAGAGTATTAAACATGAACCAAAAGATAGAAACAGACCACAGTAGCATGAAGATAATTTTATGCGTTGTCACAATGATTCTATTCATCATAATTGTTGCAAAATTTTGTAAACGTACAACGATTAAACTTGTAATGATGGAGGCAATCTCAACAAAGTAATGACCTAGTCATTGAAGAAATATTGAGGAATGCAAATGATACAAATAACAGCGAATAATCGCGGACGATTAAACTTAAGAGAGGGAGGAGTTAACACATGATTCCCCCGCCATGACTTCCACTCTAAACATCACATCACTACGCTAAATCCATTTGCAGGGAACATGCGACATCAGCAGTTTTGGATGATTCCCATTAACCTTGAAGTCATTATGCTCCCACGCCAGTTGGCAGCGCTCGCAATCAGATGCTAGCTGCCAATAGACTAAACAAACGAAGTCGTCAATAAAAGGAACCACAACGTATGAACAGCTGCGGTTCCAGTTTCCTACATCTTTTGTAATTCATAGAATTAAGTACATAGAATAAGGTATATGAACTAACACATAGGCAGCTGTTAGTTCAATTTCAAGTTAAGCCACAAAATTATATTCTCAATAAAGCTAGTAAGTCTTTAGCGCCAAGCAATCAAGTTTGATTTTATTCAAAGTATACTTTAATAAGATTTCAACCAACAACAACCCACTTGGAACTGTTTGAGCTTGTTCACCAAGTCGAGCGAATAGCAAGTATAAACGCAACTGGCACCGAAGGACTTATTCAACTTATATATTCGTAATATTTATTTTGAAACCAATCTGATAACATACTGTTACGAATTTACTCTTGCTAGTTTACTTTGTTAGGTTCGTATCTCTGGATTGACAAATAAAATCAACACTGTTTAATTTAATTCAACAACTCTTTATTTCACAACTCGTCTACACTATAGCAGTTTACTCTTAGCACTGATTGATTACGTTGGCGTTGCCACGGCTTATATAGCCACGCACTTCTCGCTGATGCCGACGTGTCCTTCTAGAATATCGCGTCTGGAAATTTCCAGAACATACGGCTATACGGCGCCAGACGCAAGCAGACAGCCGCGGCGCCAGATGTCTACAACAAGACAAATGCTATTCCATATACCTACAGCTATTGTTCATAATAAGGGATGCATATAGCAATACAAATATAACTTAATATTACTTTTTGTAACACTGCCCTCCACTAAAGCCTAATCGTCCCGATTAGGCACAAATCCTCTTGAACCAAATGGGGCGAGCCTCTCCAAATGTACTACTTTCATTTTACATCGTGCTTTCCCATTTCTTTGTATGCGGTATACCACGTCATTAAGTCGTTTCATCACCATATAGGGTCCTTCCCAGGCTGTCTGCAATTTCGGGGACAAGCCTTTCTTTCGAAGTGGATTGTACAACAGGACCAGATCACCTTCTTCAAAACCTTTTGAATTTGCCGCTTGATCGAACCGGTCCTTCATCTTATTGCTCATCAGATGCGTATGCTGTCTTACCATTAGATGCAATTCATTCATTTCTTCCTTTAAGGCAGAACAATAATCTCCATCATTTCTTACAGCTGTAGGATTCGTACCAAACTTAAGATCAGCAGGGAGTCGCAGATCAGATCCGAAAATAATCTTTGCTGGCGTGTAACCAGTTGTCTCGTGCTTCGCTGAACGATACGCCAGCAGGAACATCTGGATGCACTTGTCCCAATTCCGTTGATCTTTATCAACGATTTTCCGCAGATGTTCTTCGAGCGTTCGGTTGAATCTCTCTACCATCCCATCTGATTGTGGGTGTAACGCTGTTGTCCGTGTCTTGTGGATGCCCAATAATGTACAGACTTCTTGGAAAATGGAAGATTCGAAATTCCTGCCTTGATCTGAGTGTAATTCGACGGGCACTCCGAACCTTGTTATCCAATTTTCTACAAACGCTTCGGCTACTGTCTTCGCTTCCTGGTTTGGTAAGGCATATACTTCTGGCCATTTACTGAAATAGTCCATGACAACCAGTAGATATTTGTTTCCGGCCGTACTGGTTGGGAACGGACCTGCAATATCCATTGCGACTCGTTCAAATGGTGATCCCACGTTGTACTGTTGTAGCCTACCGCGACTTTTGGCTTTAGGACCTTTAGCTGCCATGCACTCTATGCAATTACTTATCCATTCTGCTATGGAATCTCGACAACCGATCCAGTAGAACCGTTGTTTAATCTTCTCTATAGTTTTTGTTATTCCAAGGTGCCCTCCACTAGGTCCATTGTGATATTCTTTCAATACTTTTGGGATCATGGACTTCGGTACTATGATCAGCAGACGAGAATGTTTGCCGTCTTCGCTTTCCCAGGTACGATGAAGGTATCCGTTAACGAGGTTTATGCTGTTCCATTGGGCCCAATATGCTTTTGCAGTTGGACTTTCGCTACTTATTTGTTCCTTTGGTGGTCGTACCCCATTTTCTTTAGCTATTATCAGCTTTGCAAGATCAGGGTCCTCCAGCTGATTGATTCTGATGCGGTGAGGAGTCCAATCATCCTCAGGTTCTATATTCAGTAATCGCACGTCGATTATACCTTCTTTCCCTTCTGATTTGGAGCAATGTTTACATTCCAGTGGACAAGGGCGACGTGATAATGCATCCGCATTTTTGTGGTGAATCCCCTTTCGATGTTCCGTTTCGAAGTCGTAATTCTGTAATCTTTCGATCCATCGTGCAATTTGGCCTTCCGGATTCTTAAACTGTAATAACCATTTTAATGCTGCATGATCAGTCCTCAGCAAGAATCGTTGTCCATACAAATAATTGTGGAAATGTTTTACACATTCCACCACAGTTAGTAGTTCTTTTCGCGTCACACAGTAGTTTTTCTCTGGTTTCCCGAGCACTCTGCTGTAATACCCAATTACTCTTTCTTGTCCGTCGATGAGCTGAGACAGGACACCTCCAATTCCATAAGCGCTCGCATCTGTATCCAGGATGAATTTCTTTCCAGGTATTGGATAAGCCAACATCGGCGCCGTACAAAGTAGTTCTTTAAGCTGCTCAAACGCTTTTTCTTGTTCCAACTGCCATACAAACGGGCGATTCTTCTTTGTTAAATCATGTAAACTTCTAGCCACGTTCGCAAATCCAGGTACGAAACGGCGGTAATACGTGCATAAGCCGAGGAAGCTGCGGAGTTCATGAATGTTGGTGGGTCGAGGCCAATCTTTCACTGCTTTTATTTTTCCTTCCTCGGTGTGAATTCCCTCAGTTGACACTTTATGTCCGAGATATGTGACCTGCTTCTTCCATAATGAACACTTTTTGGGATTCAAGCGTAATCCGGCTGATGCTATTCGCTGAAAGACTTCCTCTAGATTTTTCAGATGATCATCAAAACTTTTTCCCATGATAATAATGTCATCAAGATACACCAAACATGTCTTCCAGTTGAGTCCTTTTAACACATGTTCCATCAGTCGCTCGAACGTTGCAGGCGCATTACATAACCCAAATGGCATCACAGAGAATTCCCATAACCCGTCGCCCATACTGAAAGCGGTCTTTTCACGGTCACATTCATCAATCTCGACTTGCCAATATCCACTTTGTAGATCTAATGTAGAAAACCATTTCGCTCCAGACAAGGTGTCTAATGTATCGTCGATTCTTGGTAGAGGATAACTGTCTTTCTTTGTGACGTCATTCAACTTCCTATAATCTACGCAGAAACGGGTGCTACCATCTTTCTTTTTAACTAAGACGATAGGTGAGCTCCATGGACTTATTGAAGGTTCGATTACACCGTTTTTGTGCATGTCTTCAATAATTTTGTTAGCATCCTCACGTTTTGCTAGTGGAACCCTACGCGGAGCTTGTCGGATTGGTTTAGCGTCTCCAGTATTTATGCGATGTTTGACAATGCCGGTTCTTCCTGTGTTTCCTTCGTTTGCAAATATGGATGCGTATTTTTCTAATAGTTTTTCTGCTTTTAATTTTTCCTTTCCATGCAGTTCGTTCAGCAAATTATTTAGGAGTGTAGGACTTATCTGCTGTGCCTCAATAGTAGGTTTCTGTTGTGACCGTTCGCATCGTGCTATTGCACTTATATTCTGGCACTGTCCAATTACTGCTCCTTTCTTCAGCCTTATAGGCGTGTTGAATTCATTCACTACTCTGACCGGAATGGTGGCGTCTTCTCTAGTTTTCACAAGCGTTCTTCCTACCAATATGGGTGTATCTATTTTTGTTGGTTCCACAATCCACAACTCTTCAGTCCCACCTCCTCCATTCACTTTAGCCCATACAATCGCCTCAGATTTTGGTGGAATACTCTGGTTATCATCAACAATCACCCTCTTACTTTCAACGTTGGTCACATATCCGGTGTTTATAGGCATCTCCATGTTCTGGCAAAACAGCATTTGCTTGTTTAAATCCAAAGTAACCCCGTGATCAATCATGAAATCTACTCCCATTATAATTTCATCCGTGATTTCTGCTACGATGAAGGTGTGATTAACTTCCAGGGTACCAATCATCACTTTGCAAAACACTTTTCCCGCGACAGCTGCTTCCTCCCCGGTGGCCGTTCGAAGCTTGCAACCGACTAATGGTTCAACCGTTCCTCTTACCACATCCGGTCGGATAATTGAATGTGTGGCACCAGTATCCAAAGTAAGCGTTGACAGTCGTCCATTTACGATGCCGTTGATAGTAAGATTGTTGTCATGGCGACCTATTTGTGATATCGAGATGGCGGGGCAAATAGTTGTGGGAACCAGCTCACGCCCCTTTGAACTGTTCCGTTTTAGTTTAACGACTTGTGAGATGTGGATGCTTCGTCCTCATTATCTGTTGGTTGTTTCCGTTTTGATGGGTTTACTTTTATATTGCAATTTCGGGCAAAGTGACCCGCTTTTCCACAGTTGAAACATCTGCCTGTTGTATTTACTCGCGGTGCAGCAATTGTCTTCAGAGTCTTCAATATTTCCTCCATCAGCGCCGGTTGTTCCATTTCAACCCTTTGTACTTTGGGTGCTGGTTTACTTAGTAGGGAAGCTGTTTCCTGTGTGAGGGCGTGCGAAACCGTTTCAGCAAACGTTCTTTTTGGCATTGCATATGTGGCGCGTTTGGTGTCCACATCACGAATTCCATTTATGAAACATTGAATTTTTACCCTCTCAATGTAATCCACAGGTGCATCTGCATTTGCCAAATGAGCCAGTCGTTCTATTTCAGTTGCGAACTCTTGCAACGACTCGTTCATCTTCTGACCCCTATTTTGCAGTTCGATCTGGTATATTTGTTTCCGGTGCTCACTACCATAACGTCTTTCTATCGCACTCATCAATGCCTCATAGTTGTCCCGTTCACAGTCTGGAATAGTCTGAAGGATTTCTGCTGCCGGTCCTTTCAATGATACAAACAAGGACGCCACTTTGTCCGCTGCATTCCAGTTATTGGCCGTTGCTGTCTTTTCAAACTGAAGTTTGAAAATTTGAAATGGAATACTTCCATCGAATGTGGGTGCCTTCAATCTTTGATTATTTGTTGATGGTGCAGGGCCATGCAGTTGCAGTTCTCGCACACGATTACTTAATTGAAGAACTTCTGCTTTTAAATTTTCTTCGTCATTTTTTATTGTGCTTAATTCGTCTTCAAATTTTGAAAATTTCTCTTGCACTTGTGTATTATTTTCTGTAATCTGTTGTACCAAACGCTTTTCTAACTGCGTATTATTTTCAGTTATTTGTTGTGTAAGGCGAGACTCTAACTGTGATGTATTTTCAGCTATTTGCGTTATTTGCTGTGCCAGACGATTTTCTGCCTGCACTGCATTTTCTGCATTTTCGGCTATTTGCTGTGCCAGACGATTTTCTGTTTGCACTGCATTTTCTGCCATTTGCTGTGCCAGACGATTTTCTGTTTGCACTACATTTTCTGCCATTTGCTTAATAGCCACTAACAACGTGTTCATGTCTACACTTGATGATGTTCGTTGTTCTTCTACTTTCTCTTCTACCTTTGTAGAAGTTTCTGGCCCAACAAATTCGAACTCGTCCACATTAATTCCATCCGCTTCCATTGCTTCACGTAATCGTGCCTGCAGATCCGCCTTTTGCCCGCTTATCGGCAAATTACGCTCCTCCAGTTCCTTTTTTAATTGCTGAATTCTCAATTCTCCGAATTTAACCATCTTGAATTTGGATTATTTGACAATCCCACTTCTGACACCAATTGTTACGAATTTACTCTTGCTAGTTTACTTTGTTAGGTTCGTATCTCTGGATTGACAAATAAAATCAACACTGTTTAATTTAATTCAACAACTCTTTATTTCACAACTCGTCTACACTATAGCAGTTTACTCTTAGCACTGATTGATTACGTTGGCGTTGCCACGGCTTATATAGCCACGCACTTCTCGCTGATGCCGACGTGTCCTTCTAGAATATCGCGTCTGGAAATTTCCAGAACATACGGCTATACGGCGCCAGACGCAAGCAGACAGCCGCGGCGCCAGATGTCTACAACAAGACAAATGCTATTCCATATACCTACAGCTATTGTTCATAATAAGGGATGCATATAGCAATACAAATATAACTTAATACTACTTTTTGTAACAATACTATAAATTATATTGAAGGCCTTAAAAAGCAGGGGGAAACAAACGTCAAACAAACTACTATGGTACAGTATCTACGGCTGTGCAATTAACAGCTGGTTCGCACACTGCGCCGCCACTTCAACTGAATGACCGTTAAGAAGCACAATTAGGCAACATTGTTCCTAATCTGATCAGTCCCATCACCATATCTTGTAGTACAATAATCATAAAGGTGCTCTTGGTTGCTCACAAAGTCTGTTGCCTAGTGTCAGATCGTAAATGGGTATAATCGGAACACTGGCACTCCCACAAAACGCCATTAAACGAAAACCTATAAAGTGCCATAACTAAGCATTAAATTAAGATATAGAACTGTAAGAACGGCAAGCTAAAATAATTAAATTCGCTCACATAACTTGTATAAGAACCCCTACCGACAGTCTGAAAATTAATGAAATCAGATCGTAACCCTGCTCACTCGCCATATAACCAATTAAGCCAATTAGCCAAGAACTGCTAAAAATACGATAAATCAATAACTAAATACGCGAGAGACATTAAATTTTACCCGCGAGATGGTATAAGTGAAATTTTAAGGAGCGAGGGTCAAAACACAGTGCATGACACCCTCTCCTTTTGTTGATGTCATATATTTCAGAACTTGCTCGACCGATTTCAATCATTTTCAATTTCATGTCATTCTTTTACTTTGAAGTATACAAATCAAGAAGCAAATACGGCCAGCATCAGAAAATTTATCGCCCTAGACAAACGATAAATTCTGCGTTCTCTCTAAGCCTATTTGACATTAACAACAAAATTTATAATTAATTAATTTATAATAGCTCCTGGTAATTATAAAGGTCATTTTGTTAAAAGAAAAAACAAATCAAAAACAGGAAGCTATTAAACTTTGGATCAACCCAACTTTTCTAGGTATTACGAGGTTCAAAAGGTTGTACAGAAACCACTTTTAAAAATGCTTCCGTACTGTGAGAGTTCACGTTTGACTCTAATCGTCTTTATTAAGATTTCTATCTTCAATACATTTTTTAATTCTAATATCTTAACTATATACATATTAGGGTGTGTCATTCTAAGGCAACCTTTTTTTTTTCAACTGAAAAACAGGCTCAAAACTTTCGAAAATGTGTAAAAAAAAGTCACTCAAAAGACGAGCTCTTAATATTAATATTAAGAGGTGCCTATTTCAAATTTTCTGTTTTCCATATAAATTACATGGAAAAAAAATAATTTTTTTTTGTGGTGGTTATTGTGCGGAGGTTTTATATGTGCCCCGATGGCTGCCAGTAGGGATGGTAAACTCGATTCCGATTCTACTCGAGAATCGAGTTTTCTCGTAAAATAATCGATTTTTCGGAATCGATCTCCAGTAGTCGAAGTCGATTAAGAATTGGTTCTTGACATTCGAAAAATCGATTATTTTACAAGAAAACTCGATTCTCGAGTAGAATCGGAATCGAGTTTACCATCCCTATTGGCAGCCATCGGGGCACATATAAAACCTCCGCACAAAAACCACCACAAAAAAAAATTATTTTTTTTCCATGTAATGCTCCTGCCTTTGCCAACTCGTCTGCTTTTTCGTTACCGAAAATGTTCCTGTGGCAGGGAACCCAGATCAAGTTTAGTTGGAGCTTGTCTTTTATTGAGCTTAGTGCTCTCTTGCAGTTGTGAACTATACTGGAATTTGTCATGGGTGAAGACAATGCCAGGAGGGCCGCCTGGCTATCCGTAAATATAGTTGCTTTATGTATATTCCCATGGTTTTCTAATAGAACTTCGAGGGCTTTTTCTATGCCAGTTACTTCTGCTTGGAAGATGCTAGCCGAGTTCGGTAGACGTATAGAGAGAGATATGCCTAGATCAGCGGAGAATACCCCCGTGCCTACTCCGCAGTCCATTTTGGACCCGTCGGTATAGACTGAGGTGGTATCCTCCTCCACTATTGAACCTCTTCTCCATTCTCGTCTAAATGGTATCCTCACCTGGAAGTGTCTACTGAAATCCAGCTTTGGGAGAATGTGGTCTGATTTATTAATAATGAGCTTGTTTAGGATTACACTATGTCCGTAGTTCTGCTGATTCCAACCTCCCAATTCTTTTATTCTTATCGCCGCAATAGCTGCTGTTTTGTGAATAAAAATGTCCAATGGTAGTTGATGCAGGATCACATTGAGCGCATCAGTCGGACATGACCTGATTGCACCCGTTACACCCGCACATGCTGCTCTTTGTATTCCATTTAATTTTCTAATGTTGTATTGTTTGTTTAGCGCTGGCCACCATACCAGAGCTCCATATGCAAGTATAGGTCTTATGACCGCCGTATACATCCACATGATTATACTTGGTTTGAGGCCCCAATTCTTGTTGACGATTTTCTTACAAGTATAGTAGGCCATGTATGCTTTGTTTATTCTTTTTTCTATATTTATTTTCCAGGACAGTTTGGTATCAATCTCCACCCCCAAGTATTTAGCTGTGGGGGATAGAGTGAGGGTTGTACCGTTTAGTACCGGAAGTTGAAAATGAGGTATTTTGGTTCTGCTTGTGAATAGCATCAGTTCTGTTTTGTTCGGGTTAACTCCTAGACCATTGCTTTTAGCCCATAGGTTTAACTACGAAGTGCTCTTTCCATAATCTCGCTGACTGTTGAAGGAAACATACCTGATACCAACAACATTATATCGTCTGCATACGCTTTCACTCCTCCACCGTTTAGTTGGAGTAGTATTTCGTTCAGCGCTACAACCCATAGAAGCGGAGAGAGGACCCCCCCCCCCCCCTTGAGGCGTCCCTCTACTCACATAACTTGTTTTTGTTGCAGCGCCGTTTGAAGCTATAATCTTCCTATTCTCAAACATCGATAGTATCCATCTGCACACAGTGTCATCTATGCCACCATGTGCCAGAGAATTAATTATCGCATTTACTTCTATGTTATTGAAGGCGCCCTCTATGTCTAGAAATGCAGCCATGGTGTATTGTTTGTGATGTAGAGATTTTTCACACTTATCACCTCGTGAAGGCCGGTTTCGTTTGATCGGCCCTTTATGTACGCATGTTGGGACTTCGATAACTTCTCCGCCATTATTGTTCTTACGTGTAGATCTATTAGCCTTTCTAGTACCTTCAGCATAAGGGAGGTAAGGCTTATAGGTCTAAAATCCTTGGCATTCTCGTGTGTTCTTCTGCCTGGTTTTAGAAGGAACACAACTTTACTCCTTTTCCAACTTCTTGGGATGTAAGATAGTTGAATACTAGCTTTGTATATATTTTCAAGCCTTAGAACCATTGGTTCTACCAGTTTTTGCAGCATTATGGGCATAATCCCGTCAAGACCTGTCGCTTTAAATGGTGCAAAACTATTTATGGTATATTTGATTTTTCTTTTGTCTACTCTTTGGCTTCGATAGTCAGCTGCGTTGAGCGGTGGTTCCGGTTGAACCCTCGTTGAAGGTGTTTGCTGACTCCCGGGGAAGTACGTTGTAATTAGTACCTCCAGAGACTCTTTTGCCGAGGAGGTCCAATCACTTCCCTCCGCCCTAATGTAGGCAGTATTAATATGATCTTTGGATAGCATTTTACTAAGCCTAGCGGCTTCTCTGCAACTTTCTATCGATGTGCAGAAAGATCGCCATGAGTCGTTTTTAGCTTTCCTGACTGCTTTTTTGTATTCCTTCATAATATCTTTATATGGCTGCCAGATTTTGGTTCTAAAACTCTCATTGACAGCTTTTCTTAGTTGTGTTCTCAAATTCTTGAGTTCACTGTTCCACCAAGGAAGAGACTTTATCTTTTTCAAAACTGTTAGCGGAGTAGATTTAAAGAAGAACTTTATCTTATTCTTTAGAGAAATCATATTTCTTTTAAGCTTGAATATGAGCGAATTAAATACAATAATAATAACCCATCTTCATTTGAATTCTGGGTTATGCCACTGCTTTTATTTCGAACACAGTTGTATATGTATGTGTTTATGCTTAGTGTACATATATATGTGTAAATAAGTGTTATATTTTTATTATATACTTCAGATACCAACGCATTGATATTTTACAACTGTTTAGAATCACTAGGGGGATTCTCTTACTCTTGCAAGATTGCAGATTGCAAAAATCCTATACCGAAATATAAAGGGTGATTTTTTATAAGAGCTTGATAACTTTTTTTTAAAAAAAAGCGCATAAAATTTGCAAAATCTCATCGGTTCTTTATTTGAAACGTTAGATTGGTTCATGACATTTACTTTTTGAAGATAATTTCATTTAAATGTTGACCGCGGCTGCGTCTTAGGTGGTCCATTCGGAAAGTCCAATTTTGGGCAACTTTTTCGAGCATTTCGGCCGGAATAGCCCGAATTTCTTCGGAAATGTTGTCTTCCAAAGCTGGAATAGTTGCTGGCTTATTTCTGTAGACTTTAGACTTGACGTAGCCCCACAAAAAATAGTCTAAAGGCGTTAAATCGCATGATCTTGGTGGCCAACTTACGGGTCCATTTCTTGAGATGAATTGTTGTCCGCAGTTTTCCCTCAAAATGGCCATAGAATCGCGAGCTGTGTGGCATGTAGCGCCATCTTGTTGAAACCACATGTCAACCAAATTCAGTTCTTCCATTTTTGGCAACAAAAAGTTTGTTAGCATCGAACGATAGCGATCGCCATTCACCGTAACGTTGCGTCCAACAGCATCTTTGAAAAAATACGGTCCAATGATTCCACCAGCGTACAAACCACACCAAACAGTGCATTTTTCGGGATGCATGGGCAGTTCTTGAACGGCTTCTGGTTGCTCTTCACCCCAAATGCGGCAATTTTGCTTATTTACGTAGCCATTCAACCAGAAATGAGCCTCATCGCTGAACAAAATTAAAGCGCGAAACACATTTCGAACCGAACACTGATTTTGGTAATAAAATTCAATGATTTGCAAGCGTTGCTCGTTAGTTAGTCTATTCATGATGAAATGTCAAAGCATACTGAGCATCTTTCTCTTTGACACCATGTCTGAAATCCCACGTGATCTGTCAAATACTAATGCATGAAAATCCTAACCTCAAAAAAATCACCCGTTACTTTAACAGCCAAAAATATAAAGCTTAAGTCCACTGATGTAAAGAAAATTCCAAATTTGGAAAAAAATGAATTCTCAATGGATGGGGAAGAACTATCTAGAGAAACGGAATGAATACTAAAAAAGTAGCTGGTCTTTTCACGAAGAGCAAGGCATTCGCCTAATCTTATTTATTTATTATTAAAACCGCTTACCCCAAAAAATAGTTCGTGGCCTCCACCAATTATGGTGTCTGGAGATGCCAACGACAGGAATTATCAGAAACTATATGCCATGGCAAAATCGGAAGCAGAAAACAATTTTCCATTAAACTTTTAAGTAATGGAATATATAAAGTAAGTACTTTACCCATAGAGAACAACGGATGCATATCAAAAGTACTTTCGTGTAGAAATATATCTTAGTAAAGGTTTGAGAATTATCAGAAACTATATGCCATGGCAAAATCGGAAGTAAAAAACAATTTTCCATTAAACTTTTAAGTAATGGAATATATAAAGTAAATACTTTACCCATAGAGAACAACGGATGCATATCAAAAGTACTTTCGTGTAGAAATATATCTTGGTAAAGGTTTGAGAATAATCAAACGCGGCCAATTAGAGCTATTGTAAAAAATTTGCTCAATTCTTATGATCCGAAACCGATTATTAATGACTTAAAAGAGCAAAGATTAAATGAGTGCTGTCGATCTTCTATAATGGAAAACTGAGACTCCCATCGACATGTTTTTGGTAACATTCGATCCCATGGAAAACATAAAAAGGATTTACGAAACCAAAACTATACTAAACACAATTGTTTCTATTGAACCGGTAAAACTGATGATACAACAATGCAAACATTGCCAGTCATTTGGCCACACACAAAACTATTGTGGCAAATAACCAGGATGCGTTAAGTGCGCCGGTAAGCATAAGACGTCTGAATGTTCAAAACCAAAGAAACAGCAGCCTAAATACTGTAACTGCGGCGAAGCATATTCAGCCAACTATCGAGGGTGCCTTGTTGCCAAAGAATTACAGAAAATACGAGCTAACACAATTGGCCACAAAACAGGTGATGGTCTAGCCCAGTGCTTCCCAAACTTAGTTTTGCCATGACCCGGTAATTTTCATACTGCCCTTTCGTGACCCACTTAATAATATTAAACTCAAGACGGTTACATGAGATTAAATAATACACGTTTAATAATAGTAAGAGAAATGTTTTATTAATATTAAATTATAATTTTTTGGTATCTTTGGTACTCACCCTTTAGTGCGAAGTATGTTGCTGTTGCTTATTTTTAATTATAGAGTTCAAGTTTGCTGAAATTGCTGAAAGCTTTATTCTGAGGTCGGGTTCCACTTCCAGTCTGTTTCAATATTTAATTTTAAGGTACACTAGTGTTAAAAACCCAGCTTCACATTTGCAAGTGGTCACAAAAGGCATTAAAAAATCATTGCTTGATGAGCTAGAATTGAGTATTCTTGGCGACAAGATAACCAAAAATCAATCAATGGTCTTGAGTCAAATATATCCTTGAGTACTGTATCAGTTGACAGTTCAACCAACGAATCGACATCTGAATCTGAATTCCGTACTACAATTCTATAAGCTCTGTTAGCCGTCCAATCGAACATCATACAAAATTCAATTTGCACCTTCTCTGTATCTTTAAGTTCTCTGGCTGAGCTTTCGCCTCGCTCTTTTGTTTCAACTTCAGGTCAGTAATCAGCGGTGAGTGGCACGAGGGGGCGCGCGAGTTAATACCAGCATCAACGACACTTATACACAAGTATATGAGAAACGCTGATAAAGCCAGATCTGTTCTAATCAAATAAACAAGAATATCAAACACAAGACTTTGAACTCATACCACACCATACCCGAATACAAGACATGCATACACATGCATAGGCATGCATAGGCCGCACGATATGCACTTGTTTACAACAAATAATACAATTAGACTTTAGACCTAAGCCACAAAACATGAATATGTTATCAACTTAACGAATAATATATAACAAATAGGATAATACGAAAACATGTTCATTTAAGTATGTGAATTTCTAGAATAAAGACATTATTCCACCACTGTGGCGAAATAATAATTTAAGCCAATGGTCAAGAAGCCAATATAATCAACCTAATCATCACAATAACAACTTCAGGCAAAATCAATTCCAACCAAGGCAACAAACGAGGAACAATTACAATTATGCACAACCTCAAAGAGTATTTAATACATACCAACCTCCACAAGAACACATGGATGTTGACGAACCTCAAAGAAACAGTGCGTACAAACGAAATCACTCTAACAGAAACATCATTCCGCAAAAGATACAAAGGATCAACACACACCAATAACCTGAACCTCAGCCAGAACAAACCTTCAGACACATGGAAGAAGCTGACGATACATCGAGTACTTTTTTAGGCTAAAGGATGGACTACCTTGCCATACACTTAAGGCTGGTCCGACACAACAAGAAGTGAATATCATGATTGACTCAGGCGCTACAAATAACTACATATCAAAAAAATGCAGAATAGGTAAGAGTATATCAATAGATCCTGTATGGACAAAATCAATGCATGTATATTCCATCATGACTAGTAAACAAATAATACATCTGTTAAGCCATGATTTCCTATTTTTTGAACAAGAAGATATTAAATATTTTGATATGATAATAAGATTTTATGGATTGAAAAAATTAAATGCAGAAATAGATTTCACGTCACTACGATTAAAATATGCAAATAAAAACCAAAATCAAAAAATAAATTACACAAATGATAATAAAGATTATGACGAGGAGATTAGAGAAATAATAAAACAGAAAAGTTACCATTTACCACAACGATAGAAGCAACCATTAGGACAGAAAGTAATGAACCTGTTTGGATGAAATAATACCATTATCCGTATGCAGATAACGATTTCGTTAATTCAGAAATAAAAAAATTATTAAAGAATAATATAATACAACCTAGTAGAAGTCCTTATAACTCACCAGTTTGGACAGTACCAAAAAAGGGTATAGATGAAAATGGAAAACCCAAGAAAATTTTAGTGATAGATTTTCAAAAATTAAATTCAAGAACTATTACAAATACATATCCTATTTCGAATATAAACATTACAATACAAGCGTTAGATAAAGCTAAATATTTTTCCACGATAGATCTAGAAGCAGGATTTCACCAAATTGTGATAAAAAAAAAGAAGATAAGGAAAAAACAGCATTTTCCATAAATGGAGCAAAATATGAATTCATACGAATGCCCTTCGGATTAGAAATGCATCCTCAATACTTCAAAGATGTGTTGATGATATTCTACGAGAATATATAAATAAATTTGCGTTTGTATATATCGACGACGTGTTAATATATTCTTCGACACCTGAAGAACATATTAAACACATCCAAATAATAGTAAGCGCATTACATAAAGCAAATATGAAAATCTCTGATGAAAAATCACACTTCTTTAAAAATCAAGTCTAATGTTTAGGACATATAAGAAGAAAAAAAATTATTAGGAATAGTATGTGCTATAGAAAAACTTAGGAATTATAAAGGGTGATTTTTTAAGAGCTTGATAACTTTTTAAAAAAAAAAACGCATAAAATTTGCAAAATCTCATCGGTTCTTTATTTGAAACGTTAGATTGGTTCATGACATTTACTTTTTGAAGATAATTTCATTTAAATGTTGACCGCGGCTGCTTCTTAGGTGGTCCATTCGGAAAGTCCAATTTTGGGCAACTTTTTCGAGCATTTCGGCCGGAATAGCCCGAATTTCTTCGGAAATGTTGTCTTCCAAAGCTGGAATAGTTGCTGGCTTATTTCTGTAGACTTTAGACTTGACGTAGCCCCACAAAAAATAGTCTAAAGGCGTTAAATCGCATGATCTTGGTGGCCAACTTACGGGTCCATTTCTTGAGATGAATTGTTGTCCGAAGTTTTCCCTCAAAATGGCCATAGAATCGCGAGCTGTGTGGCATGTAGCGCCATCTTGTTGAAACCACATGTCAACCAAGTTCAGTTCTTCCATTTTTGGCAACAAAAAGTTTGTTAGCATCGAACGATAGCGATCGCCATTCACCGTAACGTTGCGTCCAACAGCATCTTTGAAAAAATACGGTCCAATGATTCCACCAGCGTACAAACCACACCAAACAGTGCATTTTTCGGGATGCATGGGCAGTTCTTGAACGGCTTCTGGTTGCTCTTCACCCCAAATGCGGCAATTTTGCTTATTTACGTAGCCATTCAACCAGAAATGAGCCTCATCGCTGAACAAAATTTGTCGATAAAAAAGAAAAGAACCGAACACTGATTTTGGTAATAAAATTCAATGATTTGCAAGCGTTGCTCGCTAGTAAGTCTATTCATGATGAAATGTCAAAGCATACTGAGCATCTTTCTCTTTGACACCATGTCTGAAATCCCACGTGATCTGTCAAATACTAATGCATGAAAATCCTAACCTCAAAAAAATCACCCGTTATTTACGGTATAGCAGATTTAACAATACACACTGATCACCAGGCATTAATATTTTCTATTTCGGGCAAAAATCCAAATATAAAACTAAAAAGACGGAAAAATTGTATACAAGAATCTGGAGCAAAAATAGTATACAAACCTGGAAATCAAAACGTAGTAGCAGATGCAATATCAAGACAAAAAATTAACACTTCAACAATAGAATCGATGCACTCGACACGTATGTAGTTCACCAAAGGAAAACTATACATACGCAAAACAAACGATAAATTCATTTAAGAATAAAATCATATTAAAGAAAACTAAACGAAATAAAAAAGAAACACAAACGACTTTTCCAAAGTATCACAGACATATTATTGAATATCAAAACACTGACTATCTAACAAAAACCTTAAAAGAAATTTTTACACATAATTTCAACAACGCGATTAAAATTGATGAACAAGAACTATTCACAATAAAATCACTACTAAGTAAACATTTTCTAAACTACAAGCTCTTTATAGCACAAAATCTAGTCGAAGACATAACAGACAAAAACAAGCAATTGGAAATTATAACAAACTAGCTGTTACCCTGTGCACTTCGCTACACCTAAATCGATTAAAACTCTTAAGGGTTTTTACTTTGTGTTTTATTTATTGTTGTAAAACTGTTACTTATTTATAAAACATTTATAAAACATATTGGTATACAACATTTTTGGTTTGTCCACCTGGCGCGTAAATGAATAAGCACCTTGGTGTTCCTACTCTCGAGCATGTGACGAACAATTGGCCGTGGGAGAAGCACGGTTCTTCCAAATTGACGTCGCACACTTGAAACGTTTGCCCTTGCGATTTGTTGATATTCATCGCAAAGGCAAGACGTACTGGGAACTGCAAGCGCTAAATTCAAACGGCATGTCCGTTGGAATCATGGGAATGCGTGGTAAGAGTACAACTTCACCTGCTCCTTGCCATTTAGTATTGTTGCTTCAACCAAATTTGCCACAATTTTTTGACTGAAAGTCTTGTGCCATTACACAAAGTCGGTGGCTTCAGATTTCGTAGAAGTATAATGGGTGAACCGACTTTCAGGACCAAACGATGCGGTGGCAGACCGGGGGGATCAAAAGAATTCAGTTGGATAATTGACTACTTCATCTTGATTCAAAACGCTATTCAATCGATGTATATGTTGTAGCTTCTCCTGGCAGTTTTTCTTGAATGGCAAAATTGATTTCGTTGACGTGTACAACAATATTCGGAAATACACTTTCAATCAATTCTTCTTTCAATTGTAAAAGTGTACCTAAGTTGTTCGGCAATGTGATCAAACTGGTATCATCGATTGGTATTTTGCCTTCGCCAATGTCCAACAACTACTTCGAAAACGCCGCTACGGATCGATCATTTTGCAATTGGACTCGCATGTTGATGGCAAGAGTCAGCCTTTGAACATGTCTCCACAAAACTGACGATTTTAAACATGCGTTTATTTCGTCGGCAGGAGTTGATCGAGGAATGACTGGCAAAGTTTGCCGAAAATCGCCGGATAATAAGACTAATGCTCCACCAAAAAGTTGTTGCTTTTGTCGTAAAACTTGCATTGTTCTATTGAATGCTTGTAATGACTTTTTGTTAGCCATTGGGCACTCATCCCATAGAACTATTCCAGCTCCTCGCAAAACTTTTGCCATTGCTGAATTCCTCGATATGTTGCACGTTGGTGTTTCAACGACTTGGATGTTTAACGGTAATTTCAATGCAGAATGTGCTGTTCGGCCGCCATCAAGTAGAGTAGCAGCGATGCCTGACGAAGCAATTGCCAGCGCAATTTTCTGCTGTGACCGTATAGTTGCAAGAATCAAAGAGATCACAAACGTTTTCCCTGTACCACCGGGCGCATCCGGAAAGTAGAATCCACCGGCGTTATTGTCAACCGCTCGTGTAATCTTATCATAAGCATTTTTCTGCTGAATATTCAATTTGGTAATGATAGCTTGTATGAAAGCACGCAATTCATTGCAATCGTATTGTTGTTCACGTTGAAGCTCATGGTCAAGCATATCCATCACTGAACGATTGGGCGCAGTTATGCCAAGTTGCGCTAATGCCTTATTCGCAATTGTAAGGCACAGATCTTCAACCAATATCAAAGCATCATTATACATTTGTAATGTATGTATATAGCAAGTCTGCTCGATTACGCGCCATAATTAATGAGTCCTCGGTCGTGCAGGCTTTGTACTTATTCCACAGTTCTTGCGGATTTGACGGAAGGCATGTAGATATTATTATGGCGAATAGTACGCGTATTTGTTTTGGATGAGATGTGAGTGATGCGTCATGAAGTGCGGTGTCCCAATGCATATCATCTTCTAACAAATCGATCGCTGACATGCTTCACGATACGTCGCACACAACTGACCGTTAACAGTTTTCAAATCATCAAATGATCTTGGTCCGCGCACGTTGACTAATAGTAGACGCAAATATAAACATTCGGCGTTGTTCGGATGGATGGTGTAAATGCGTCCTATGGCATCGGTTTTACGGACATTTGGATAACCGTCAACACGCTCCCCTTGCTTTCGTCGTTGAAATGTTTTCGATGATGGATTCCAAGTGAAATATTGTGGTATTTCGGAATATAGCGATGTTCTTGCAAATTCATCGTTTTCACACAACTCGAAAAGTTAGTGTTGTCCGTGGTGGTCGTGCTGCGCTCTGTTGTACATTGTCTGCAGTGAAGTAAACGCGTTGACCATTTTCGAGATGAACTGCCAAATGAAGAACAACGGGATGCCGGTCATGTATTGGGAACGATAAAATGCGCCATACCGCTTCATTGCTGCTTATATAACGGCCCATTTGGTATTGCTGAATTTCATCTATTCTCTGATAACCACTCCGAAAACTGCGATATCACTGCCTTTATTTACGTATTTGCAGATGTATTTGATCGATTTGACAGAGTTGCAATATTCTACATTGATGTGCATCAACGTCTTGATTCCGAACTTTTATGACCGTTGAATTACCGCCATCTTCAGCGGATCGACGCCGATGTAATGGATATCCGTCATTTCCAGTGATTGTATCATCAACTAAAGCTCTAGGATAGCGCTTTGAATACTTATTGTCAATCATGCATGGTGACGTTGGATTAATAGCGCCGCAAGGGCCGTGGATCATGTTTTTTGTTACAACGTTGAACAATTGTGGGTCGATTGCTTCATCTGGAATTTCCGCTGAGATGACTTTATCAATCTGATCTGGTCGTATTTTTTCGAACTAACCAAGTTAGCCAAGTTTGAACGATTCCTGAAGTGTGTTTGGGATCGTTGTCTTGGTAAAATCTAAAAACGTCCTTTACTCCCAGATCCTCGGCGCTTTGAATCAAATTATCCTTAAGGATATTGAGATAAAGCATTTTGTCCATTGTTGACTCTATGAACTGAAGCCTTCCAACACCTGCAGTCGACATACAGGCCCACACCATTACATGGCCACCACCATGCTTTACAGTCGGCTTTAGGTGCTTATATTGAAGCTCTGTATTGGGCTTCCTCCATACATATGAACGTCCATCGGATCCAAAAATATTGAATTTGGACTCATCAGCAAAAATGACATCATTCCAGAATTCTACATCCTTCTTTAAGTGCTCCTTTGCGAACTTCAAGCGGTTGTCTCTATTTTTTTTATTTATAAACGGCTTCTTGCGAGCAACTCGGCCATTAAAATTATGTTCTCTTAAAACACGTCGAACAGTTTCTGTACAAAATGTTTTGCCGGTTATGTCCTGCATCTCACTGGCTAGTTTGGGGGCTGAAATCCTTGGGTCTTTTTTAACTTTTTGCACAATATAGCGTTCATCACTTTTACTAAAAATCTTGTTTGGCGCTTTTCTTCCTTTATTTTCGATGCGGTTTTCGAAAATGAATCTGCGGATGATGGTTTTCACGGTACCATCTGGTATATTCACAATTTTTGCAATTTCTCGCCGAGAAAGTCCATTTTTATGGTGTTTAAGGACTAATTCTCGTTGTTCGATTGTTGTGCGTCTTCCCATGGTTTTAACACGTGTTTTCTTAACAAAATCCAATCAAAAGTGAAAATTCTATGTGCGAACATAATTAGCAAAGTATAAACAAAAAAAGCACCGTTAGGCTAAGCTTCTTGGAAGAGAAGCTGTACATTAAATGCAGTGGGTCAAACAAGCTGTGACATTGAAAAAATGAGTATTTTTCATTTAAGTTGAATAATTATGAAACCTTTTGTTAATTCAATAAAACTTAAGCGTTTTATTATTTCTTTAATATGCACTTAAAAAAACTGCGTTTTTATTTTTTTACTACCTTTTTTAGTTAAAAAGTTATACTCATTTATTTTTGAAAATATGAGGTGGGTCAAATAAGCTGTGAGCCACTGTAGATACACATAACCGAGCGCATAGAAATGAGAAAAATAACGCGATGGAAATTTTTGGCCCGATATGGCGAAACAAATCAAAAACTTTGCACGAAACTGTTCAAATTGTTATGAACAAAAATACGAACGTAGACCAACAAAACAACTGATAGGGAGAACACCAGCAACAAATCTACCAGGAGAATCTATAAGTATGGAAATATTCCACATAGGGAATAGAACATATATAACTAGTATATGTAGGTACTCAAAATATTTACTAATGAGAGAAATAGCAGATAAAGTCAACACTGTAGACAAACTAGAAGAAATTCTCACACTTACATACCCATATTGTAGAAACCTACAAACCGACAATGAGAGTATATTCACCTCGATAACTTGTATGTCACTATACCGACGACTACATAATACACTGATAGAAATCGCAGGAACATTAGCTAAACAAAATAACACCGATCCAGTTACGGAAATATTTAAGGCAGCATAGATACACTCGGTGACAAAACAAAAACCAGTGGAAGTATTTTTCAATAGGAAGAATTATCCGGAAATAAAAAAATTGATTGAAAAAAAAACAAAGAAAAAGTTTTAGAATATCATAATAAAAAAAGACCACAAAAATTTTATGAACCAAAACAAATAATTTACGCAATGTCAAAACGACGTACAAAAACGGAGCAACAATATTTGAAATACTTAGTTATAGAAAACCGTGATGACACAATTTTAGTAGAGAGAGGAGGAAGACAACATGTCTTACATAAAGATAACATTCGTAACACTCCTATTGAATTTAATAATAAACATAAAAGCATGCACAGTGAGCAATCTAAAAAATAAAAAATTTATCTTCACCGAATCTGACGATACATACCTATATGAAGATACCGAATATTTATACCATTTATTTATTTAATTTAACGACAATAATGGAAAAATATAAACACATAGAATATAGATCATTTTGCAGGACACAACAGGATATCATAAACGAGAATAGAATCTCAAATTTATTTGAACAAACTATTTCACACTCAATACAAAAAAGATCAATAAACATTTTAGGGACTATAATAAAATGTATAACTGGGACTCCAGATCATGAAGATCTTATTGAAATAAAAACACATTTTAATGAAATAATAGAAAATAATAATCAACAAAGAGTCATTAACTCACACTTTGAACAATTAGTCTCAAAGGTTGATCTTCAATCAATCTCAACAAGCCTGGTCATATCAGAAACTTTAAAGGATTTAGAAACCCTATTCGAAACTATAAATTCTGTAAAGACAGGAAATTACTTGTCTAAATCTTTGAACTTAAATGATATAAAACAAATAATAAAAAACGAAAAATTAGATATTCAAGTTTTAAATGTAATGGAATACTCCACAATAAATGTAATTAGAGTTAAGGATACATATGTAAACATTTATAAATATCTTTTAATAACGCAAAAATGTAAATTATTTAAAATAACATCGTTAAGCTATCTACATGGCAAATATATATTAGACAAATATATAGCTCAATGTAATATAAATAATTATTCAAGAGTAAAAGAATGTAAATAATCACTAAATAATTTTATATATAAAACCAACAAGGATAATGAATGTATTTCGAAATTTTTTGTTTACAACAAATAATACAATTAGACTTTAGACCTAAGCCACAAAACATGAATATGTTATCAACTTAACGAATAATATATAACCCATAGTATAATACGAAAATATGTTCATTTAAGTCTGTGAATTTCTAGAATAAAGATCTTATTCTGCAAAAGTAAATACATATTTTTTTAACCACTCATAAGTATATGAATTAACTCGCGCGCGCCGATCTCCGCTTACGAATATTACGATGCATCGATCGATCGATAGTACTCGTAGGTATTATTTTGAAAACAAGGCGGGAATGTTGCGGCCTGGTATTTTATTTTGATGGCCCGGTACCGGTTCGCGACCCGGCATTTGGGAAACGCTGGTCTAGCCCAAAAAGTTGAAGGTATATGAAAAAAATATATTTTTGCTCATGTTTTAAAAGCATATAATAATGATAATACACTTGCGTCATCAGGTTAGCACATCTTCATCAGCCGAATATGATTGCTTCTGTTTTTGTTGTTGTTAACTAACTGCTACTTTATTGTTTTCTATTTCTTTCATCTGTGTATGCACCATCACTGACAAAGAGAACATGCGATAATAATGTCCCGTTATTTGATTTTTGTTATTTTCTTCTATTTTTAATCGGAAAATTACGCAATTTTTGCATCATCAGGTTAGCACAGGCAAATTTGTCTTTCATTTATCTTCGGAAATTGAATACTTATTGACACCAACTTTTTTGTACTGCTCACGTGATCTATTTTCATTAATATGGGTAAAGGAAAAGCGTTATCGGTTGAAGAGAAAGCAAAAATCGAAGCCTTTGAAGAGTTAAAGCTTTCAATAACTGAAATATCGAAAAAACCGGCAGGAGTCGAAAAGTATATACAATTTCTTACGTAATAAATCGAGATATGGTCGAAATAATAAAAGAGGTAATAATAAAGTGCTTTCCGATATTGATAAGAGAGCGATTTTGAGAGAAGCATCCAACTCAACAACGAGTCGACCGCAAAGATCAGGACAAATGTTGGCGTAAAAGCAAGTTTATCTACTATTCAAAGAGTTATAAGGAATGCTTCACACTTGAAGAGACTGAAACTACAGAAAAAACCACCACTTAACGATGCACGAAAGGAATTACGACTAAATTTCTCACGAGAACACATGGCCTGGAAGTCTGATTGGCACTATGTTGTCTTTTCAGATGAAAAGAAATTTAATTTAGAAGGACCCGATAGATACAATTATTACTTCCATGATCTTCGGAAGGAGGAACATCATTTGGATCGACTTCATAGTCGTGTGGGCGGAGTAATGGTGTGGGGAGCCATCTCCTACTACAGTACGTGCGACCTGCAATTTTTAAACACGAATATAAATGCAAATACATATAAAAACGTACTCGAAACGGCTTTTCCCCATTTTAAAAGATTGTTTGGAAATATACCATGGCGCTTCCAACACGACAATGCTCCGATCCACACTGCCCGGATGATTAAGTCTTGGATTGAAGCACAAAATGTCGATTTATTACAGTGGCCGCCTTACTCACCGGACATAAATATAATCGAAAACGTGTGGGGGTGGCTGGCTCGCAAAGTTTACGAGTCCGGTAGTCAATATTCCACCAAAGAGGAATTAATTGAAGCATTAAAAGTGCATGGTCAGCTATTTCTTTGAACTATATTGGGAAGTTAAACGAATCGCTTCCAAACCGCATCTTTGAAATCATTCTCAACAAGGGAGGATCAACTCATTATTAAAACTATTTAAAAATGGGTAAATTATTTAATATATAAGTTTAGAAATAAGTTCTCATCTCAAAAGGTTAAAAAACTTAAAAAAAGTGATGTGTGCTAACCTGATGACCTAAATGAAATTGTTAATTTTTTGGTTGATTTGAAAAATAAATTTAAAAAAAAATGATAAATAGAGAATCATTAATTTTTGTTTTATTTAGTGGAAAATTTATTTATTTATAACCACTAAAAGAATTAGAGCTTTAGCTTCTTTAGTTTTAAATTAAATTAGCCAAAACCAGTAAAACCAGCGGTGTGCTGACCCGATGACGCGCAGTGTATATCCAATAACAGCATTTTAACACTGATCTTACATAAACTCAACAAACAAAACAAATTCAAAACTTCTTTACAAAATCGTTTATGCAAGCTTGAAAAATATCTTTTTTAGATGTTTAAATTTATAATAATTCTTCCATGGAACTCAGATGGGTTAATCAAACATAAGAATGAAATCGAAATTGTACTGAACTCGGAAAATGTTGACGTATGTATAGTATGATATCGAAGACACATTTTACGTTACAAACTTATTTTAAAATTAAAAACTATGAAACTTACTAAACAATTCATCCTAGCAATTGCGTCCATGGCGGAAGCGCAATAATAATTAAAAATACGATTAAACATTTTGAGGAAGAACAACTATCAACTGATAAGTTTCAAGCTACAAGATTGACTATTTACGGAGTTAAAAGTCCACTCTCACTTACCTCTGTGTACAGTCTTCCAAGGTCTCAAATCCAATTTGAAGATTACCAACACTTAATAAACAGACACAGGTAAAGATTCATAATGGGTGGTGATTTTAACGCAAAGAACACGCACTGGGGTTCAAGGCTTACAACTACACAAGGGAGAAAGCACTGCAGTCAACCGGAAGTTACGCATTCTCGACGAACTTGTCATCATATTGGCCATCAGATAATCAAAGCACATAGTTCCCATATACCGAATATAAGAATTTCAATCTTCCGATGTCTTTGTACCTTATTGGTAAATATCTATGATAATTTAGAAAAATTAAGTCAATTAATTAATATTTGATGTATTACGAGTATAGTTTAGTGGCCAGATTGTGTGAAATCGAAAACTCTACGAATTACCCAAGGGTTCCTTAGACTGCATATAATGCATTTTGCTGTACGTTTATAAAATTGTGAGGAATCATGTATATTTTATGTCAAAAGGTTAATAGAATGAGTCCAGGTCTTCCCCCAGCTCCAACACACCCATCGTAATAATTTGCGATTTTTCAGCTCACTTTAAACCGTTTAATTCAGTCACAAATTTTAAATATAATGGATTTTATTAACATCGAATTTTGCTTACACATACTTACGGTAAAAAGCCTCTGAATCCTTTACATTTGCTTCCGGCAGGTGGATTTCCGTACGCCTGTCCACCATACTGCTGCACCTTAGAACAGATGGAAAGTACACGAAAACACTTGGGGCAAAAGACTGCACCAAATGAAGTTCTACCAAAATGATGACCAGTGACAGTATGTATATCTTAATTGGAAATTAAATTTTGCGATTTTTAGTACTTTAAGAAACTGCAGGTCATTGCGTCTATTAAATTTATAGCTAACTCTCATTGAAATCTGTAACCTATTATACCTCTTTCTAATGAGGAAAGACCGAAATAACACTAACTAACCGTTAAAAAAGGTGCAAAAAACAGTATCGGATGACATTAGAAACCTTGATCATAGCATTCATTAACTCTATCCGAAGACGAGGTTGTTCACATTATGTGAGTTTTTAGATATTAACATATGTAAGCGATGTTTATGTTCCCAGCTTGTGGAAATAATACCATAAGTTATGTTGTGCGAGCTCCTCTTGAGCTTTTAGATTAGAGCAGCTGACGTATACGGGGCACAACTAAAAAAAAGGTAATAAGTAGAAGTGTTTTTTGATACAATTATTAGTAGAGTAGGACAAACTGATAAAACGGAATGACGATTTCACCAAACAAAATAAAAACTCATTTCTGTAAATATTATTTATGCATAAGTGAATGTCTTCTATGGAACTAATGTACAAAACTAACCGTTAGGAGAGTGTGAAATTCACTTAAAAACCAAGGGAGTGTGGTTATATGGCGAAAATGAAAATTTTGAGAATTGTAGGCATTTACTTCAATCACTACGATTTTGTGTATTGAAATTGTGAAAATAAGAGAAATGATATAATAATAATAATAATAATACAAATTTGTATCCCTCTGTGAATTGAATTATTTCTTCAACCTCAGTTATCCTATCACTCACTTTATCTTAGCCTTCAGTCTCACAATTTATAAATGCAACAATTAGAAACGATTCTTATATTTCAATGCTTCTAGTAAAACTGCATCAATCGAAGTTGCATATCGCTTGGTTAGTATACTTCTACCAAGTATTAAATATGAAATATAAATATTGAATAATGAGAATATTTTATAAAAACAGGGAAAAAACGTTGTACCGAAGATAGAATACTCTTCACAAATAAAGAAGTTTCCATACAAGAACACGATTTTGATCGTTCAGTTTGTATATCAGCTATATGCTATAGTGGTCCGATATAGGCGGTTCCGACAAATGAGTAGCTTCTAGTATAAAAAAGAAAATTTGCAAAAATTCATTGCGTTAGCTCGAAAATTGATGGAGTAGTTCCCGTATATGTATACTGACAGACGGATCTGGTTTTTCATACATGTACACATCTATTATAATACATCCGACGTTTCCTTTTGGGTGTTACTAACATCGTGGCTAACTAATGCCCTGTTCAGAGTACAAGTGTGTATAGCTAAAAATGTAATTACATTTTTTACATTCCTTGTATTTTTTAAATTTATTAAATAATTGAAAACAATGGTGTTTTGTTTCGAATCTATTTATTCAAATATTATATTATCAAACAAACGTGGCAACTCTCATGGAACATGCATTTCGAGTACAGCACTTTAAAAATAAATTTAAAATAGTTTCTGAAACTAATTAAAGCGTTGGTCGGGTTTGAAATAAGTCTAAACTCACTACGTATGTACAAATGCTTGTAAAGGGTGATTTTTTAAGAGCTTGATAACTTTTTTTTAAAAAAAAACGCATAAAATTTGCAAAATCTCATCGGTTCTTTATTTGAAACGTTAGATTGGTTCATGACATTTACTTTTTGAAGATAATTTCATTTAAATGTTGACCGCGGCTGCGTCTTAGGTGGTCCATTCGGAAAGTCCAATTTTGGGCAACTTTTTCGAGCATTTCGGCCGGAATAGCCCGAATTTCTTCGGAAATGTTGTCTTCCAAAGCTGGAATAGTTGCTGGCTTATTTCTGTAGACTTTAGACTTGACGTAGCCCCACAAAAAATAGTCTAAAGGCGTTAAATCGCATGATCTTGGTGGCCAACTTACGGGTCCATTTCTTGAGATGAATTGTTGTCCGAAGTTTTCCCTCAAAATGGCCATAGAATCGCGAGCTGTGTGGCATGTAGCGCCATCTTGTTGAAACCACATGTCAACCAAGTTCAGTTCTTCCATTTTTGGCAACAAAAAGTTTGTTAGCATCGAACGATAGCGATCGCCATTCACCGTAACGTTGCGTCCAACAGCATCTTTGAAAAAATACGGTCCAATGATTCCACCAGCGTACAAACCACACCAAACAGTGCATTTTTCGGGATGCATGGGCAGTTCTTGAACGGCTTCTGGTTGCTCTTCACCCCAAATGCGGCAATTTTGCTTATTTACGTAGCCATTCAACCAGAAATGAGCCTCATCGCTGAACAAAATTTGTCGATAAAAAATTTTCGAACCGAACACTGATTTTGGTAATAAAATTCAATGATTTGCAAGCGTTGCTCGTTAGTAAGTCTATTCATGATGAAATGTCAAAGCATACTGAGCATCTTTCTCTTTGACACCATGTCTGAAATCCCACGTGATCTGTCAAATACTAATGCATGAAAATCCTAACCTCAAAAAAATCACCCGTTATAACCAAACAAACTACAATCTTCATAAAGCGTATTATTGTTTGTAAATAACCGTAAATAACATGAGAACCTCCCTCAACGGTCATCAAATTTCACTTGCATTTCCATTATTTTTTTTATTAGTTACTTGTTTTATGTAGTTGCGACAAGTTCAAAACACCCGAAAGACCAAACGAATAAAAAAACGATTGGTGTCAGTTAAAGGACACCTATTAAAAGGGGAAAACTACTTTATATAATGTACACGCATATGTTTGCATGAACATATGAATGTATATTCATACATATGTACATAGAATGATTGGTTTCCTTTCAACCCGCTTTTTGAATACTTAATGTCAGTTAATGGTTAGAGAAGAGAACTTTACTGACCACCCTTTGTTAGTTCTTTACTAGCCGTTACTAGCCGTTGGCCGAAAGATAGTATACCACGGCTGGTCATAGACAGTACACGTTTTTATTTTCTAAGATCTGCGTCGTGCTTTAACTTATTTTTTGGAAATTTACAAGTGACTTTGTTTTAAAATTTGGTGTCTGACGCATTTACCAAAAGACTGCTTCGAAAAGCTTAATAATTTCGCCAAAATCCAAGTAAAAAAAAATCCAATAATTATTTCACGAAGTGTTTAATTTTCAATTTTACTTTTAAGTGAATTATGACAAAGATATTTTACATTGCACAATAATTGGCTAACGAAATTAAATTAAAACAATGCATTTATTTATGTAATACATTTACTTCAGTTCGGATTTTCATTCCAAATTCCCCAGCTAGTTGCAAATTATTCCAGGTACATTCACACTATATTCATAAGTAAGCATAGGTCCCATATAAGGACGAAATATCAAAACCAATCATGTTAAACGAACTCTTATAGCTAGTACTATCTAGTATCATTCAGATTTTTCGCTTTGACATGATATAGTCCCAAATACGTTACATAATTTCATGTATGTATATCGATTAATATTTGATGGAAAAATTGTAGGATTATGTCAATATGAAAGAATCATTTAAGAACTCAATTATACTTTATAAAGTTTTTTGCATATAATTCTAAATAATCAAATAAAAACGTTGATGGTATTTATAATATATTAAGGTTTCAACTCATTTGAATAATCGTCAATATGCATATGTACATGTATATATGTACATGTAGTACTTATGTAGCTGCAATGAGATGAAGTGATTAACAACGGTCTACCACGACCTGACTATGTACTGTTCATAATAAAATTATGTCATTGATAAAATTATATTTAATATTCCATAGAAATTATTTTCCAAACAATGTTGTCCAATTCAGCTCATTTTTAATGTTTCACAATGTAAAAAATTTCTTTTACAGATAGAATAATTACTTTTACCATAGAACAAGAAAACTAAAATAATTAATGCATTCTCTTCGAAACTGACGATTTCTTTTATTTAAAAATAAAATCTTATTAACCATAATGTCGTTTGGTTAAGAATGGAGTGGTATGGCGAAGCTAGCACATTACACCTGTTTCGTTTTTAAATCGAAAAAATGGTTTAATAAGAGCTCTTTGCGAAAGCAGTACATTTATTCTTTTCAGGACGTGAGTGTGGTGTATTAACTGCACCTGCGTTGATGCAGCACATGTTTTCAAATTATATGTAAACGCTGTACAACAATTTTGTATGTGTATACGTGTTCGTATAATTGTATAAAAGTGCTTTTATATCGGTATTCTGCGTGAGACGATTGTCTCATGTCTCTAATTGTCACAATAGTAATTTAGTGACCCTGTTAGTCAGGAGTCTCATTTTGGCATTCTAGCAGACACAGTAAAGTAGTATACTGTATCTGCCAGAATACCAAAATGAGACTCCTGACTAACAGAGTCACTAAATGAAGATTGTGACAATTAGAGACATGAGACAATCGTCTCAAGCAGAAATAGTAAGGAGAACGAAGATGGACGTAATTTGACTACTGCCACGCCTATAAAACGCCATTAATGTCATAACGAAGCACAAAAATAAGATATAAAACTGTAATTTGAAAAGTTACAATAAAAAAATTGAAAAAGTGATAGTGACCCCGCCCCCTTATAGGTTTAAGGAATATATCTTTTAGACCACCAAAGCTACAATAGCCAAATTCGCTCAGGATAATTCTTATAAGATTTATTATTGACAGTGTGAAAATAGATGAAATCGGCCCGCCCACTCCCCATATATTGGTAATGTTAAACACAATCGCGATAAATCAATAACTAAATACGCAAGAGGCATTACATTTTACACCCGATATGGTATAAGAAAGCTTTATACGAGCCGGTGAAAAAATTTAACGATGGGCGTGGCATCACCGACTATTAGGTAAAATCATATATCTCTAACTGTACATATGTAGTATTGGCAAAAATAGATAAAGTCAAATCAATACTACCCAACTCCCATACACTATTTATTACGATGCTCGTTATTCTAACATGTTTTATGCCGAATATGTCAATCAATAAATATTATTTATATATAAAAATTGCTTTAAATTTATTCTCGAGTATACCTAAGTAATGACCCTTTCTCTGTCCACAATATATCCGATAAAATGACCAAAACTAAAATATAGGAATAAAACTAAGTCTATGTCAATGTCTCTTGTTTCTACATATATAACTTATATAAGGTAGGTTCCAAAGTAAACAAGACTTTTTGAGTCTAGCGCCCCCTAGCCCCACCGAAACGTTTCAATTGTTGAAATAAGTTTATGGCGATGATTGCCTATCCCGTAGCAGAGTGCACGAGTGGTTTCAACGTTTTCAAAGTGGTCGTGAGGACATAAATGACGATCAACATGTGGGCCAATTAAAATCCGTGATCACCGGAAATTCCATCGAAACTGTGCGCGAATTCATCAAAAATCAGCCGAAATCATCATTGAAATTCATAGAAATGGAATTGAACATCTCCAGAACATCGATTAAGAAAGGCGTGTGCACGGTTTTCTCCACACAAATTGACTGACGACCAAAAATTGTTCAGAATCCATCGACGCTTGTAACCGATTATTTGACCAAAAATCACATTTTAACCATTAACTACTCGCCGTATTCACCTGATATGGCACCTTGCCACTTCTTACTTTTCGGAAAAATTCATTTGGCCATGAAATGAAAGCGTTATGCAGATGTAGAAGCCATTCAAAAGGCTTGCACCGGGATACTGGCGGCCATACCGACCAACGAGCTAATACACTCGTTTGACATGCTTTTGACCGTACAAAAAGCTGTATTGAGGCAGAAGGAGACTATTTTGAATAAAATAAATTGATTTTGCCGAAAAAACCAATTGTTCTGTTTTTTAAGTCCTATTTACTTTGGAAAGAACCTTGTATTATTATTTCCTTAATTTATTAACGAATTCATCGAAAAACGTAAGTTTAGGAATTTCGCCGGCTTTCATTCCTGAAATGTGCAACAGCATGAAATGTTGGGCTACACTCGAACTTAGCCCTTCCTTACTTAATTTTTTCACGATTATTGTAAATTTTTTCTTCTGATGTCCTCTCCTATGCTTTCGATCGTAGCAGTATGCCGAAATTTTTCATTTTTTAGATAATGCAGTGAAATCAACTAGTTATAAACTACATTTTAACTAGTATGAACCGCAATATCAATTAGTCCCTAACTGTATAGAATGTAATAAATGTTAAGATAGTACAATGTTCAAATGTTACAATCAAACACTGTAAAAATACTATATGTAGCAATAATAAATATACTTGTACTAGTATTTTTGTATAAAATATACCCATATTTTTTGCTTGCCAAATAGACAAAGAATAATTTTATGAATTTGAAATTAGAAATATCATTAATATATATGATAAAGATACTTAGTAATACATACGTATGTATGTCTTCTATGTGGATTTGTTTCATTTCTAGAAGAAGTCCAAGTTACGGTGTTCGTTAGTGTTTGGGGTAATGACAATTAGTGTAGATTTATTTACCTATAAATGTATGTATGAGTATGTACGCATAAAATTGTTCACGCTCTTATGGCACCTGCTACGCCACTGCCTACTCTTGCGTATGTACATACATATCAGAGAGCTGCAACGATCACAATTTTTTCAATCATACCCGATCATTGACTCAGATTTTTTGTGACGGAAAACTTTGCTTCAACAAAAATGAATGATCGTAAGCGAGCGTGCTCGAAGCGAACAATCAGTTTCAATCACTGTTGCTTGTTTCGTCATGATTTTTCTCGATCGAAAGCCTTGTGTGAGCAGCAAAGAATGTTCGAGAATGCTGCTTGCATTCCGATCGATCACAATCATACCGTTTGGTCATACCGGTTGGTTCCTGCCAGCAGCGCAGTCGCTGAGCGTTCTTTTTCTTTAGCTTGAAATATTATAACTGAAAAAAGAAATAGGCTCGGACCATGTTCAGTTGAAAACTTATTTTTTTTTAAATTCATTTTATAAAAGTTTTAGCGATTAAGATTGAAACCAAAAAATAAACCTTTTTTTATTTTAAGTTTTTGTGGATCTCAATGAAGAAGTGATTAAAATTAAAAATTTGTGTTCCCTAAGCATTACCATTGTTTATTAATTTTAAGCATTAATTGAATTTTAGTTTTAAGCGTTAAAAATGAAAAAATATATGCAGTAATGTTTTGGTTAATTTTATGCATCGCAACTTGTTTCCGTTAAAACACACAAATATGTACATACAAACTATGTATGTATATACATATTCAAACTATGTATGTATATACATACATATTCGCAGGGCAATTCTCGATCTGATTGGTCTAATCACAATCAATTCAAACGCAACTTGATCGATGTCTGAGTTTTCGTGCATCGTTGGACTTGATCGTCTTTTTCTGTACAATTATTTCCAATCATCATACCGGAACCAACCAATCAGTTTCAATCAGTAAGCAGAGCAATCCAATCAACTGATCGAACTCCTTCGTTTTGAGCACGAAACTCGATCGAACAATTTTGTTGCGAACCGCTGTGCTGAGTTGTGACCGTTTTGAGCGAGGCTGATCAAACCGGATCGATCATACTCAATGCAGGTCTCTGATACATATGTACTATACTCAACATGCAAATGCAAATACATAGAAGGATAATTACATTCTCATATTATATCAATTTACCCACGTTATAACGGATATACTTTTATACTTTTGCAACCAGTTGCTACAGAGTATTATAGTTTTGTTCACCTATCTGTTGTACTTATCACCTAAAACTAATCGAGATAGATATAGATATAAAATTGTAATTTGGAACAGGGGATCGCAATATGTGTAAAAAATTTTGAAAAAGTGGGCGTGGCCACGCCGTCTAAAATGTTTAATGTACATATCTAATAAACCACTAAAGCTTCAACAACCGAATTTTCTAAGTTCGAATATTATAACTATATCCTACATTTTTAAAATGGATGAAAATGGAAGATAACCCCGCTCACTCCCCGTACTGTACAAAACTACTAAACGCGCAATAAATTCATAACTAATTATGGCAGAGACATTAAATTTTACCTCCGAAATGGTATAAGAAGGCTTTATGAGAGCTAGTGTGAAAATTGGACAATGGGCGTAGCACTGCTCACTTTATGGTAAAATCACATATCTCGGGACCCAACCCACCGATTTAGACTAAATTTAGTACGTATAATTTTTTTAACATTCCTATATTACAGTATGAAATTAAGCAAAATCGGACTACAATCACGCCTACTTCAGATTTAATACAATTTAAAATTCCATTTGATTATTTCCCTCTCCAGTACACAAATTAAAAAGTAATTAATATAACGGAATAATTATTCCATTAAAGTAGGGCAGCTTTTGACCCAAAATTGTACAAATCCATCCAAAACTGTTCAAAACCCTAGGTACCGAATATGTGGAGCCCAGTATCTATAGCTGACTTTTGACCGAAAATTTCGGTGAATGTGTGAGATCTATAATTGAAATTCATTGTATATCTGTATGCCAAAAATTGGTCGAATCGGGTCAATACTTCCCTAAGCCCCCATATATGTACCTAAAATAGAGATTTTCGAACTTCCCGGTGACTTTATGCTGGATGTATCAGCCAATATTTGAATTATCTCAATGCAATTGAAAAAGCGTGTTTTAATCAATACAGTGTTTCTTTGTGCCAATAATGGATCAATTTTGGCGAAAACTTGACCTAGCCTTCTAATGACCATTAGGAGCCATCCATAAATTACGTCACACGAATTTAAGGACTTTTTAACCCCTCCCCCCATCACAAGTTGTCAAATTTTGAAAAATATAGGACACATACATGTGCTACGCGTTCTGTTGCACCCGAACTTAGCCCCTCCTTTCGGTGTTTGTTTGAACCAACCAGAGAACGTGTATTATAGAGAAGGTTCATGGTGTGCCGATTGTCATAACGTTCCTCTTTTTGGAGGGGTTGAGATTTCTATTAGTGGATTTCACCACAAAAATATTATTAACGGATTTCACCAATATTTAACACGAAGGGGTCAAAAATAGCAGAATTGAGCATTTTCAGTGTTAAATGAGAAAAGTGATGCTAATTTCAATGTACGCTTACAGATTCTCAATGCGCAAACGACTATCTACATACATACATATAATTTATAGATATTCTCAACATACGTATGTATGTGCGATTTGACTTACATATATTATGATGAATTCTATAAAACCTGTTGAAATACATATTATATAAATATAATAATGTCATCTATTATTGCCTGAATATTTAATTTATATACATAGGTTTGGTAACTTATATATTTATATAATTATTTGCTTTGGGCATTAGAAGTTTTGATAACAATAAGACCAAGCAAGCAGACCATCGCATAGATTCACATATGCATGTAATTATATGTACATGTCAAAAGATTTTAAAAAGCCATACGCATAATTTTCACAATTCACATAAGTAAATATGTAATTTTGTGTGCACGTAAACAAATTTGAAAGAATCATTCGCATAATGTTTGTAAATTTGTCTACACGCAACTTTGTGTGTACATATATACACCAAATATTTCATACAAAAACTCCGTTGTCACGGACAACCAATGCCCGAACTCCACGTTTTGTCAAAAAGTCAATGTGACGACAAAGCCTTGTTTGTTCCAGAGTAGAATTTCTTCCTTTGCGACCCATTAGAATTTTCTGTCTGAAATTAAACTATTTGAACCATTTCTAAAGCAGAGTTAATGTTTGTTTTTATTACCTTAATCTAATTTTCTCAGAAAATCACTTTTAGCTCCCTTTTTTATAGAGCAGCGTGCGCATGTTATGTTACTGATAAATGATAATATCTTGATTGGAAATTGATTTGTACTTACATACATATCTGCAGAATAATATAGCATATATATGCATTAGGGTGTTTTACCTTTTTTAATTTTATAGATGGTATGTATAAAAAAATCGATGAAAATTGCTTACAGCCTTACTTTAAAAACCGAATATCTCGAAAAGTATGAATGATAACGATTTTGACCTCGAACCTTTTTATAGCAAATACAATTTTCTACAAATTTGTCATGAACATTTTTTCTATCGCTCCTGTCATTTACGATATATATACAAAAAAATGGGAAATTCTTGGAAAAATCGGGTTTAGAGGTCCGTACTACCGCGCCAGTGTGAGTTACGACTTCGTTGCACTGGACACTTTTGGAGAGTGAACGATTCTGAGAAATATGCGTCTAAAGTCAAAGCGATGCCATAAAATACCTCTGATCTGTAGGAATTTAAAGATAAAAACTCACGATTGTAATGTATTTTCTTTGGAAAATTTTTACAGACTTTGGTCCAGTTCTTAATATTAATATTAAGGGCTAAAATTTTCAGGGAATTTTTTTAGGGTATTTCCAAGGAAATTTCGTGACGGGGCTGAAAAAAATGTGCATAATATGCATACATATGAAATGATATTACATTATCAAAGATAAGAAATATGTAAACAGTAGCTCATTTGCCCATATTACTAAAAGCTCATTTGTATTTAAACTATTAAATAACGATATTCATAAAATAAGCGTTACATCAAGTGATGACTACAGATCAGTGACAAAAATATTGTCTGCGTCGGGAGCTTCATGGTATTCCTTTGAAGACAAACAAACCCGCCCAATAAAGGTTATGATTAAAAATCTCCACGATTCGTGAAGCATTAGTGATAATATCGTTGATTTAAAAGAACAAGGTTTAAATGTTGTGAACATCGTAAATAAACTGAAGTGGAAAACACGAGACCTTTAAACATGTTTTTAGCTACTTTTGATTCTAATGAAGACATCAAGAAAATTTATGAAATCAAACACATTCTTCACACCGTTGTTTCATCGAGCCTATTAGGAATTCTAAACTTATTCCACAATGCAAAAATTGCCAGGCATTTGGACACACCAAGAACTTCTGTAACAAAATGTCAAAGTGCGTTAAATGCGGTGGTAAACACAAAACCATCGAGTGCTAAAAACCAAACTCAGAAAAACCAAAATGCTATAACTGTGGCGAAAGCCATCCGGCACACTACAGAGGATGTATTGTTGCCAAGGAGCTTGAAAGCATTCGTAACAAAACCTTGACGAAACAAAAAGTTTCCACAAATTTGCCCAGTACATCAAATAATACACCCATTGGTAATAAAAGTACTGTCAACAAGCAGAATCGTGTACATACGAGTAAGCTTACTTTCTCTTCAGTACTGAAAAGCAACCTAAACGTGGTGAACGAAAAAAACACAAAGATGACCGAAGACCTACTAACTCAAATCCTTGAGATGTTAAATAAACAAGAAAAAGTCAACAACGATCTGTGCAGCCGTTTAGATAACCTCGAAAAAAATAAAACAAAATCTAAAGCATGAATGGTGCTCTCCGAATTATGACATGGAATGCAAATGGACTATTACTTTTAAATTACTATTATTACTATTAAAGCACCAAGAAGAGCTTCTGCTTATTTTACAAAAAGAGAAAATAGATGTATGTTTAATATCCGAAAGTCATTTTACGAGACACAGCCTTATAACTTTCAAAAACTACGATATCTATCATACAATCCACCCTAGTACGAGTAATTGTGCGAGGGGAGGCACTGCTGTTATTGTTAAAAACAGCATTAAACATTATGAGGATAGAAAAATCAGTATGCACAATATTCAAACCACAACTATTACATTAAAAGCAATGAACCAACCCTTGTCAATTACTGCATTATATTGCCCGCCGAGACACAAAAAGAACTTTTCAATATGCACAAACACAAATTTATTATGGGAGGCGACTTTAACGGTCAGCATGTTTACTGGGGATCGCGCCTAACGACAGCTAAAGGGCGATACTTATTCCAGGCAGCTCTAGAAACCGGGTGTGAGTTTATATCGACCGGAACACCAACTTATTGGCCAACGGACACCAACAAAATACCAGATGTAATAGACTTTTTTATAACCACGAAGATATCTCGAAATTTCATAGAAATAGAAGGTGGGTTAGATCTAAGCTCTGATCACTCCCCATTATATTTAACAGTAAGTGAAACAGTCATTAAAAAAGATCTTAGTCTGACTAAAGTAAAGTGTCCGAAAATCACAACAATTGAACAACTAGAGTTAGAATTTAACACATTTACAAAAGAAATTCAACAAGCAGCTTGGGATAATACTCCGGAGATAAAGCGGAAAATTATAGGTTCAAATTACCCTAAAGCAATAAAAATCCTCTTAATTAAGAAAAGAAAGTTACGACGGCAAAACCAACCTTAATAAGGCAACAGCTGAATTAAAACGCTCATATTCATATTAACAATGAGTCAATTAATAAATATTTATCTCAACTATCCACTGACAAAAAAACTGATTTCTCACTCTGGAAAAGAACAAAGTATCTGAAACGTCCAACAAGTCACGTTGCACCACTAAAAGTTGTTTCCAATACATGGGCTAGAAGTGATTGTGATAAAGCTAATGCATTTGCAAAACACCTAGCTGAAACCTTTCGTCCAAACGAGGATAGTGAAATCGCGTTCCTCAGTAGTATTTAACAGGATCATGCAACAATCCCAGCAATCACCATTTTTGAATTAAAAGTGAAATTAAAAAGCTTAAAGTTAAGAAAGCAGCTGGCTTCGACTTAATTACAGCTGAAGTGTTAAAGCAGTTACCATACAAGTGTTCACGGAAGCTCACCTATCTTTTCAATACAGCAATCCGTCTGACGCATTTTCCAAGCCTTTGGAAAGTTGCCGAAGTTGTTATGGTTCCTAAGCCAGAAAATGATCCTCACGTAGTCTCGTCATATAGACCAATTTTTCTACTCCTCAAATCTCAAAACTTTTTGAACATTTAATTTATCTAAGATTAAAATCTATAATCGACGAAAAACAGTTAATCCCATCGCATCAGTTCGGTTTTAGAAATAAGCATTCCACAATAGAACTAATTCACAGAATAACATCAGAAATAGAAAAATCCCTGGAGGAGGGAAAAGTATGCTCAGCTGTATTCTTTGACGTTGCACAAGCGTTTGACAAGGTTTGGCACGAAGGCCTTATGCAAAAACTAAAATCATGTCTTCCGGTTGAGTATTGTGCTCTTTTAGAATCGTATTTTACCATGAGATTTTTCCGTGTAAAACAAGGAAATGGGTTCTCCAAACTAAAAGAAATTAAAGCAGGAGTTCCTCAGGGAAATATCTTAGGTCCACTTTTATATATTCTGTATACAAGAGACTTACCGTTAGAACACCAAACAGTATGACTGCTACCTTTGCTGATGACACCGCAATACTACGCGTCAAAACTACAGAAAAAGCTGCGTTAAACCTGCAACATGCAATCAACGCTGTAGTAAGTTGGACTAAAAAATGGAGAATAAAACTAAACGGTAGCAAATCGGTTCATGTAAATTTTGCAAAAAAAAAGAATCACTTATCAACCTGTAAGTATTCTAGATGTCTGCATACCATACGCAAATACAGCTAAATATCTTGGCATCACGCTCGATGCTAGATTACGTTGGAAAGAGCAAATTAAAATAAAAAGGATTGAACTCAATCTGAAATTGTCGAAAATGAAATGGCTAATTGGGCGAAGGTCAAACCTGTCCATACACAACAAATTACTTCTTTATAAACAAATAATCAAGCCGGTATGGTCATATGGTGCGCAACTGTGGGGATGTGCCAATGATGGCAGTATTAATATTATACAACGTTTTCAAAACAAGGTGCATTGTAAATGCTCCCTGGTACTACAGAAATGCTGATATTCATCGAGACCTAAGGATGAATACAGTCGCCGAAAGGAGTCAGGCAGATGCCCACTACAAAAGGCTTAATGCACATGTGAACGAGGAGGCGAGAAATCTTCTTTTAGACACATGCCGCTCTAATCGAGTATGTCGAAAAAAACCACATAGCTTAGTTGGAAGCTAAAATATAAAGGAATTAATTATATACCATATATGTATGTATATTACTATTAATTTCTATGTAATTTGTTTTTAAGTTATTCAAATAAAACTGCTCGTTAGTTTTTGAAACTAGTTGTAGTAATATCAAACATTGTTAAAGTTTTAAAAATGTTTGTAATAAAAAAAAATTGCCCATTAACTAAAGGGTGATTTTTTAAGAGCTTGATAACTTTTTTTTAAAAAAAAACGCATAAAATTTGCAAAATCTCATCGGTTCTTTATTTGAAACGTTAGATTGGTTCATGACATTTACTTTTTGAAGATAATTTCATTTAAATGTTGACCGCGGCTGCGTCTTAGGTGGTCCATTCGGAAAGTCCAATTTTGGGCAACTTTTTCGAGCATTTCGGCCGGAATAGCCCGAATTTCTTCGGAAATGTTGTCTTCCAAAGCTGGAATAGTTGCTGGCTTATTTCTGTAGACTTTAGACTTGACGTAGCCCCACAAAAAATAGTCTAAAGGCGTTAAATCGCATGATCTTGGTGGCCAACTTACGGGTCCATTTCTTGAGATGAATTGTTGTCCGAAGTTTTCCCTCAAAATGGCCATAGAATCGCGAGCTGTGTGGCATGTAGCGCCATCTTGTTGAAACCACATGTCAACCAAGTTCAGTTCTTCCATTTTTGGCAACAAAAAGTTTGTTAGCATCGAACGATAGCGATCGCCATTCACCGTAACGTTGCGTCCAACAGCATCTTTGAAAAAATACGGTCCAATGATTCCACCAGCGTACAAACCACACCAAACAGTGCATTTTTCGGGATGCATGGGCAGTTCTTGAACGGCTTCTGGTTGCTCTTCACCCCAAATGCGGCAATTTTGCTTATTTACGTAGCCATTCAACCAGAAATGAGCCTCATCGCTGAACAAAATTTGTCGGACGTAAAGCGCGAAACACATTTCGAACCGAACACTGATTTTGGTAATAAAATTCAATGATTTGCAAGCGTTGCTCGTTAGTAAGTCTATTCATGATGAAATGTCGAAGCATACTGAGCATCTTTCTCTTTGACACCATGTCTGAAATCCCACGTGATCTGTCAAATACTAATGCATGAAAATCCTAACCTCAAAAAAATCACCCGTTATAAATATTGCTTGGAGAATTGCATAATCGAATAACAATGTTATCAATTTTGCATGAATTCACAAAAATTCGCAAAATTATATTCATATCAATTGATATGATAGCATGTAAACATATAAAATATAAGCAAAAAGGCCAACATGCGTCTGTAGAAGCAATGCATATTTCAGAGCATAATTTTCATTGAATTCTCAGCTCTTTTCACTCATTTCTGTTAAAGTTTCTCCTGCCGAGCCAAAAGTGGTGAAATCCACTCATAGAAAATTCATGGCTCTTGACAGTTCACACGCTTGTCCGTAGTTGGACCTTCTCTATAATACAGGTTCTCTGAAGCAACGACCATGTATCTCAAATAACGCATGCGCTTTTTGTTTCTTGCTTTGAAGCTACAATATAAATAAGGTAGAAAAATGAAATGAAACATGAAATGTGTTTGTCTCTGTTTAACACATTTAACTGATTATTTAATAATTGAAGGTGTAGCTTAAATATAAGCGCAATCCTGACATTGATATATTTTACTACCAATCTGAAAGCGACTCGTTTGCAGTAATCCAATTGGTGCTGTCGTTTGTAACACAACTTCTGGGTAGTTACTGATAAAAACACAAACAAATATCGGAATGGTAATATGTGTACTTACTACAGAACCCGGTAGAAAATAAAGAAGCGTTTTATGTTTGATTAGTATGTTTTTAAATGTATAGTATATGAACTCAAAAAAGAGCAAAAACATATTCGCCATTAATTTTGTAACAAAATTTGAAAAATCGACTCGGAAAATATATGCATGTTTGTAAAATAGCAAGAGATAGCAACAATTATATGCTGTTCTAAACTGTCAATGTTAGAGAAGGTTAAACAATTTATGGTAAAACACATTTCCATTGTGTTGCCTTTGGCAGATTGTAAAGGAGCCATGATAACAAAGCAAAATAATACCATTATTGCTTTGGCGGTCTGAATAATTGGTACTGCGTATGGGGAAGCCCATACTATTTCCACGATTCCAAAATGACATTAAGCTACCTCACAGAATTATTATATGGAGGAACATTTCGGTTTAAAAAGGTTTGAGTGGTCATGGTGACCCCGTTTTCGAAACGGTTTAACATACATATCTACCAAATTACTAAAGGTATACCTATTTATACCTAGTGGGAACATTTCTCTCGAGCATTTCTTGATACAGTGTTAAAATGTGGTTGAAAATGACTTAAAATTGTATAATTAACCATAGAAAATGGCCGAAACATTCAAATTGGGATGATGAAATTTCGTTTCGTCGGCAAAATCAAGCACCGATTTCACTAAATTTTGACGCTAAGTATTGGTGTGGAATATCCATTCAAACATTCACATGTGAACCTGATTTTTATTCTTATGGTTACTTTTAATGCCTATGATTTTTTTTTTCAAAATTATTTTTTATTTATTGGATCCGCTTTTTCTTAAAGTCTAACAATAAGTTATAAAATCTTAAATCTATTTAAAAACTAGACAAGCTCAGGCAAGTGATTGAGCTGTTTGGTGATACGTCGCTCTTTAATACGCAGGCATATCTCTTCTTTTAAGTCGTGTTTGATTGCAGGAATGTACCAAAGCGTTAGCCAAAGGGTTTGAGTGATCTCGGAGTTTGAATATATATTTAATTCTGCTGTCTTCTACTTCTTTCTTTACCATAGGGATACCAAGGTCTTTATGAATATTTTCGTTACGCATGTACCATGGTGAACACGTGATTGTCCTAAGCATTTTTGATTGAAACCTTTGTAATATATCAATATTAGTTGCACAGGTCGTACCACACAGTTGAATGCCATACATCAAAATCGGCTTTATGACCGCATTATATAAAAGCACTTTATTGTCTAGGCTAAGTTTATAGTTTTTATTTAAAAGCCAATTTAAAATTGCAGCTCTAATCTTCATACATGTTATGTTACTAGAGATGTGTTTTCTCCACGTGAGCCTTCTATCTAGGTGCATACCAAAATATGTTACATCGTTCGCTTGGGGTACTAATATATTGTTAATTTTTACTGCCGGGCACATCTTTGGCCTTAGCGAAAATGTAATATGCTTACACTTCTGTTCATTCACATTTATACGCCAGTTTGCTAGCCATTCTTCGACAGAACTTAAATGCTTCTCTAATATTCTTGATGCTAAAATGTGGCATTTGTTACGGCTCACTATAGCTGTGTCGTCCGCAAAAGTTGAAGTTAAAACATTATTAGCTGTTGGAAGATCTCCTGTATATAAGTATGATGTATAGTGTTGGGCCTAAAACACTGATCTGGGGTACACCAGCCCTTATCTGTCGTTCATCAGATAAGAAACCTCCCATTTTTACCATAAATTTTCTATTTTTTAAATAAGACTCCAATGTTTTATACAATTCTAAAGGTATACTCTTTTTAACCTTGTATAAAAGACCTTCGTGCCGTACGTTATCAAACGCCTGAGCTACATCTAGAAATATTGCTGAACAGTACTCCCTGTGCTAAAATGCTTTCCTTATCTCGTTAGTAGTTCTATTTACTTGCTCTATTGTGCCATGTTTCGCACGAAAACCGAATTGATGCATTGGTAAATGAATGAATTTATTATTATTGCTTAGATGAATGAATTTAGTATTTCCTCTGCAGCATGTTGAGGGTATAAAAATCGGAATTTAAATGCATTTGTTTATATATCGAGTAATTACAATATTATCTCATGTTATTATTATGACCATATCTCTAAAATTAGAAGATAGGTCAGCAGTAGCAGTAGCAGTTTTAAGTTGAGGAAACAAAAAAACGTCGCTTGGTGCTAGATCCGGTGAATAAGGTGGATGGTCAAGCAGTTCGAACCGCAATTCGTAGATTTTCGCCATGGCGACTGTTGAGGTATGAGATGATGCGTTGTCTTGGTGGAACAAGACTTTCTTTTTTTGCAAATGTGGCCGATTTTTCGAAATTTCTTCCTTTAGCTTGTCCAACAATGATGCGTAGTATGCTCCTGTTATAGTTTTTCCTTTTTTAAGATAGTCGATAGAAATAATTCCATGGCTGTCCCAAAAAACACTCGCCATCACTTTCCCAGCCGAATACACAGCTTTAGGTTTTTTTGGGGCTGGTTCCCCCTTTTCAATCCACTGTTTAGATTGGTTTTTTTTTCGGGCGTATAATAATGAATCCAAGTTTCGTCTACAGTTATCAATCGGCGCCAAAACTCGGTCTTATTGCCTCTAAACTGAGCCAACAGAGCACTGGAAATGTTCATGCGCGCACGTTTGTGGTCTAGCGTAAGCAAACGCGGCACCCAACGCGCGGACAGCTTTCTCATGCCCAAATCTTGGTTTAATATGTGACAAACAGTTTCTTTTGACATCTTCATAATCTCAGGTATTTCCCTAACTTTAATCCGGCGGTCGACTAGTACCAATTGATGAACTTTAGCGATGTTATCGTTAGTGGTTATTGTTTTTGGACGCCCAGGACGTTCATCATCTTTCAAGCTCCTGCGACCACGTTTAAATTCAGCTGCCCACAATTTTACGGTGGTAAACGATGGTGCTGAGTCACCATACACAGAGTCCAACTCATCTTTGATTTGTGAAGGCGTATTGCCTTTCAAAAATAAAAATTTAATTACAGCTCGATATTCAATTTTTTCCATTTTGGGGAAATCACCAAAATAGACTCACAAAAACGACTGTCAACAGATAATTGCGCAATATAAATTTCTGAAATTTTGGCGAGTAGCAATTATAATATGCACAATTTGAAGTAGAAACTTTTTTTTTCAGATCTGCCGCTAGCTTCACGTTGAGGTCGGTTATTTATCGGACAGCCCTCGTATTATAACAAGTAACAAACAACACAGTACAGTGGATAATTTTATCATACATAACTGAAAGCTTAGTTCAAAAAGAACACAATCTAAAAAACTTGAATTGTTTCGCTTCTTTTATAGACAACTAGCTGGCCCCGCAGCCGTTGTCCTGCGTGAAATTATGTGTGTTTGAAATGTAAAAAAAAGTTGAATTTATCATTTAATTTTTTTTCAACGGCTCGCAGCTTTATAAACAACATTTTTTGCTTTTTGTTCCTGTGTACAGAAAAGATGATTTTCCAACTCGTGAGCACGCCATGTATATGTATCTGGCGGTGTGAAAAACATGGCATTTCCAAATTTATGCCATACACTATGCGACTATCCTTGTGTCCTGTTGATTGTCATCTCAAATTCAATTTTTACTGGAAACGGAATACGTTTGAACTGAAATGGCAAATCATTAGATCTCAAAGGAATTCGTCGAATCAAGAATTCTGCCTTCTTGTATTCGATAGCTGCGTCACAGTCAGTCGGGTTGCAGTTTCCGTGCATGAAGATTGCGAAACATAATACCGACAAATCCTACTTTGAGACGCAAATGATGCGGTGGCATACCAAGCAACTCCAAAGAATTTATAAATTCCACTGAATAATTCACGGCGTCATCTTCATTGTCAAGACGATCGATCGATTTGTATGAGCGCAAGCCTCCCAGAATTTGACTTTGAATCTTTCAGTTTAACTCAACAACATCGGTATTTTTGGCAGCTAACATTGCGCGTGTATTTAAGGAATCGTAGTTACGATAATTTGTCCAATGTCCGAACATTCGTGATGAGTTCATCTTCGTGAATTGATAAACGGTAGATGGAATTGATATCAAGCCACCAAAAGTATCAACCGAAATTGACTAATTTTCAATTCTTATCGAATACGATGTAAAATGACTTTGGTAATGTCATTTTTGTTCGTATCCCATAATTAACGCGGATTTGAAGGCTGATATGTCGAAATGATCATCTCAAAAGGTGTGTGAACTTCGTTTGCATTCGAAGTAGCTATCGCTACTATCATATCGCAGTGACTATCATGTTCCATCAATTGTAATTTCTGACTTCCTTCTCAAAAAGTTGCCCACATCGGACCAGTCATACTACGCAATGACTCAAATGAATTTTAACCGCGTACATTAATCAATAGCAACCGAAGGTAGAAGCGTTTTTTCGGTTGGATAGTGTAAATTCATCCGAATGCATTAGTTGAGAACACACCTAGATGTCCATCTACTGGTTGGCCTTGCTTTCTGTGCAACTATTTCTTCGACGATGCATTCCATGTATCAAGGTATTTCCGAATAGAGCAATTGAGAAAAAAATCCTGAATGTTAATTTTGTTGCTGGCGGTGTTTCCACTGGCTGGTTCTCTGGGTTGAAATACAAGGTTTGGGCATTCTCCAAATTAACTGCGAGACGCACAACAGTTGGAAAACGTTCATGAATTGCAAAAGTAAATGTCCCTCAAAGCCCTTTATTACAGTTCACATATCGACCATAGCGTTCAAGACCAATAACCGCCATGTTGCTTCCTTTAGTGACGTACTTAAAAACGTATTTTATCGATTACACCAAACTGCAATACTCAACATTGATATGAGTTTTGAATGTGAATTAAACAATAGTGTGGAATATAGTACGATCCATCTGTTGTCAACTTTCATATTCACTCTTCTAAATTAAATGTTGAATGTTCTGCCATTGTTATCTGGTGAGCGACGCCGATAGAGTGGATATCCGTCATTTTCAGTTTGTGTTTCCGAAAGAAAAGCACGTGAATCGTGTTTCGTGCATTTATTGTCAGACATACAAACAGAAAATGGATTGTGGTTTCCGCAAGGTTTGGTTTTCGCCACTTCGTATAATAGTGGGACTTTATTTGGATCAGGAACTTCCGCAGAAATGATTTCATCAATTCGATCTGGTGTAACCACCATCCAAAGAAGAATATGTGCGTGCGGCAAACCTTTTTTTGCCACTCAACAGAGTACACTAGCATCTAACAGCACCACTTATACTTTGCTTCAAGATAAAGTCCATCAAACATGTAACTGTTTTTTGAAAAGTCGGGGTGTGACATCGTGACGATCGCTTACTTATTGATCGCGATCCATAATTCCACATGTACATATGTATGTCATCGCATCCTGGGAGTACTCGGTCATATGCCTTGGGCTGCCAATGGATGTTGATGGCAAAACGAATGCCGACCGATATTAGCGCGACCTCTTCGTGGCATCATACTCGTAACAAATCTCAATCTGTAATTGATCACTTTGTGTGAAACACACATAACGTTTTCACTGAGTAATTTTCAATAATTTTTTATTATTTTTTGAATAGCCGGAATAAAAAAAGCAAGTGACAAATTTGACCAATTCAAATAATTGACAAACAAAACAAAATAATTGAAAAAAAAAATTATGAAAAGAAGTTACTTTCTGGAATTTTCAAATTTTCCGACTTTTTCTCACAAAAATTATACAGTTTTTTTATTTCTAAACCTTCTCCAAACCACAGCGAACAACCTCTGAAACTATCATCAAGATTAGTTCAGCCGTTCTCGAGCATTAGCGTTACTATCAAACAAACATTCATTCAATTATATGGGGAAAAAGAAAAGGGCTGTTTTTAGGAGTTCTCCGGCAATTATTCGCTTTTTTCTGGCCATAAAAACCATCTTTGAACCACAACGAATAAAAAAAATTGGACAAATTGGTCATTTTTATATATATGATAATTGTATACTACAAATTTAAAAGCTGATATAATATAATGGCCTTAATCAATAATAGTAGTATGAATGAATCTGATGAAGAACGTGACCTTACCAGCTTATCTTGGTTAATGGAGTTACGAAATCAAAATTTTAGCTGGACAAATGACATGCAAGAGATAAATTTAAATGGCGATGAAATGAGTAATCGACACAACATAAAATGGTCTCACGAAGCTAGTGGAGGACAAAAAGATGCGTATGATAAAATAAGTATGTTGAAAAATAAAGACAATTCCAACGACAAAACCAATTATGTTTCCAATAATGATCATATTGTGCCAGAAAAAAGCAATGGAACACTGTTTAATGAATTTGATAAACAACAAAAAGAACATAGTTCAAGCAGCGATATTGATAAAAATATAACTAAACGAAATTGTATTGGTAAATCCATTGAAAAAACATGTAGAAAATCGTTTAAAGGAATGTACTTTCAACAGCAGCAATTAAAAGTGCAAATAAAACGAGCTACCCCAATCGAGCGCTATGAAATATTTATGGAAAAAGTTAAAAGGTATTTATAATATATTTTTGTTACTATCACAAGAGGTATCTGATACAGAATTTATTAAAGTATGATTTAAATATTTGCTTATTAATTCTTCGAAACTAAAAATAACTATTTTGGTTCTAAAAACAAGTTGATACTCAAATCGCAAACTCAATTTCACCCGCATTAAATAATTGGCATCTTCTCAAACAACTGGGAACTCCTTTTCGGATAGTCAACCAGTAAGTAACTTGGGTAGCCAAAACAAATAGCAGCCCGATAGCGAAAATGACAAAAATCGTACAAAGTATTAAATTTTTTCAAATCTTAAATATCCCAAAGAATACGACACTTATAGTTTTTGTTAGACGTTGAAAGCCGAGCAGGGCGCGAAGCTGATGAATGCAAGAAATAAGCTTCAAAACTGTATGCGTACATTTTCATACGGAATCGCACAAGCAACACAAATTGGAAGCTGGCCGCAGCGTTGTGTAAAGTTGATCAATGCGAGAAAACAGTTTGAAAGTGTTTTTGGATAGCGTTAAGACGCTATTTATACCAAAGGTGATATTCGCCAAATTTCTTTCTTTTTGTATTTATGTTTTTCATCATACTTTTTTTTTTTAATATTTACCACATACAATTCAGTTTTACAGACCATAGGCGCAAACAAAATTGCCAAATTAAAAAGCAAATGTGTACGTGTATATTAAAAAAGACGATTTTAAATAAATTATTTGTAAATTATTTTGTTTTATAAGCACGTAGTATCATTAAAAGTTTCTACTTGACTTGATAAAACTTAAAAAACAAAAAATATTTTAAAAGTAATGGCTGTTTGTGTCGATCTAGTTTTAACTTTGCGGTGACCATTACTAATCCTTACAGCTTCATTTAAAATAAACCCGAGAACAAATTTTATTAATGTTGTGCCCTATCGAGGTTTTGATTTTCTTTTTTAAATTACCCGATTTACGAAAAAACTTACAGTAAATTGTTAATAAAAAAGCGGTATTCAAAAAAATCCTTCGATCAGGCACTAGTTTTTCTTGTTTTCAAAAACCTATAAAAATTTCATTGAAATCTACAGAGCAGATTTCGGTATGCAAGAGTCACCAGTTCAAAAATCATAATTCTGAAAAAACGCATTTGATGTTTTACACGGAAAGTTCTACACCGCCCGTTTTATTTTTAGGTAAAAACACGACTTCCTAACACAAATTTGTTTTCTTACTTTTCTATAGAGTATTTGTAGAATATCAGAAATCGGCAATTAACTATCAAACGGACACAACAGAAAAGCCGCCATTTAATTACTCTCATATAATCGGTATGGCAATGTTGGAAAATGGACGAGTGACATTGCAGCAAATATGTTCTTGGATAGAAACAAAATTTGCTTATTTTCGGGTTAGAAAAAAATGGAATGTGAGTAATATATACTCGTATGAATATATATATTCTCCTTCACATCTAAATTAATTATAATTATAAATTTATAAATACAATGCATTTCAGAATTCCATAAGGCATAATTTATCGCTACATCATTGTTTTCGTAAAGTAGACCGTACAAAATTTGAGAAAGGTAAAGGTGGTTATTGGGAACTGGGTGTTGATCCTCGTAAATGCGACAGGAAGCGTATAAGGAACAGAAAAAATGCACAGCATAAAATTAGACAAATGCATCATCAATATCAACATCAACCGCAAAAATTGCAAAAACATTCGTTAAGCAAAAATAAAAATAAAATTACACAGGAAACAAAACCTATGGTTGTGCTTAATCGACAAAGCCCGATAAACATATCATATAAAGAATTACAAAAACTACAAACTGGAAGCTATTATAGTGATTGTGCTCAACAACAAGTTAACGAAATACACACAGTTTGTCCAGGCAATTCTAGCAGCGCTCTTAAGGCCGATCACGCCACCGGTAGGCATTTGTTGCTTGACGAGCTCGACATTCAACAAAACATCGATGTTGTCAGCTGTTGCCAACAGTCACAACAGGAGCATAAAATATTTATTACAAGTACGGCGGAAGAATTCCCGGCAACAATTAATAATGATAATAGTCCCAAAACTATTGAATTACTACAGAATAGTAAGCTACAACAATATCAGCTCGGTACAATTATAATTAGTGCACCCACCGCAAAATACGGTAACATTTCCGATTTCGCTGCTTCAACGGGATCTATTAACTGTATCATTAATGGCGACTATATTGATGACAAAGCACATACATTACAGCAGAATTTCGTAAGTTATCACCACCGTTATTTTACATGCAGGTATTATTGTTGAATGGGGCGCCCAAATATATGGTACATGCTAATGAGTTTAAGCCTTTTAAGTTACGGCTTATTCGCTAACCTGAAAACGTGCATTAAAAAGTTTCATTTGCTCATATATTTATGTACGTTTAGAAAGCGTTTTTATTTGCTTTAACTGTATGTTTGTAACTTTTTTCACTGAAACGACAATCTTCTTCTTCTTTACTGGCGTAGACACCGCTTACGCGATTATAGCCGAGTCAACAACAGCGCGCCAGTCGTTTCTTCTCTTCGCTACGTGGCGCCAATTGGATATTCCAAGCGAAGCCAGGTCCTTCTCCACTTGGTCCTTCCAACGGAGTGGAGGTCTTCCTCTTCCTCTGCTTCCCCCGGCGGGTACAGCGTCGAATACTTTCAGAGCTGGAGTGTTTTCGTCCATTCGGACAACATGACCTAGCCAGCGTAGCCGCTGTCTTTTAATTCGCTGAACTATGTCAATGTCGCCGTATATCTCGTACAGCTCATCGTTCCATCGAATGCGATATTCGCCGTGGCCAACGCGCAAAGGACCATAAATCTTTCGCAGAACTTTTCTCTCGAAAACTCGCAACGTCGACTCATCCGCTGTTGACATCGTCCAAGCCTCTGCACCATATAGCAGGACGGGTATTATGAGTGACTTATAGAGTTTGGTTTTTGTTCGTCGAGAGAGGACTTTGCTTCTCAATTGCCTACTTAGTCCGAAGTAGCACCTGTTGGCAAGAGTTATCCTGCGTTGGATTTCAAAGCTGACATTGTTGGTGGTGTTTACGCTGGTTCCAAGATAGACGAAATTATCTACAACTTCAAAGTTATGACTGTCAACAGTGACGTGAGTGCCAAGTCGCGAGTGCGACGACTGTTTGTTTGATGACAGGAGATATTTCGTCTTGCCCTCGTTCACTGCCAGACCCATTTGCGTTGCTTCCTTGTTCAGTCTGGAGAAAGCAGAACTAACGGCGCGGGTGTTGAGACCGATAATATCAATATCATCGGCATACGCCAGCAGCTGTACACTCTTATAAAAGATTGTACCTGCTCGATTAAGTTCTGCAGCTCGAACTATTTTCTCCAGCAGCAGATTGAAGAAATCGCACGATAGGGAGTCGCCTTGTCTGAAACCTCGTTTGGTATCGAACGGCTCGGAGAGGTCCTTCCCGATCCTGACGGAGCTTTTGGTCCCGCTCAATGTCAGTTTACACAGCCGTATTAGTTTTGCGGGGATACCAAATTCAGACATTGCGGCATAAAGGCAGCTCCTTTTCGTACTGTCGAAAGCAGCTTTAAAATCGACGAAGAGGTGATGTGTGTCGATTCTCCTTTCACGGGTCTTTTCCAAGATTTGGCGCATGGTGAATATCTGGTCGGTTGTTGATTTACCAGGTCTGAAGCCACACTGATAAGGTCCAATCAGTTTGTTGACGGTGGGCTTTAATCTTTCACACAATACGCTCGATAGAACCTTATACGCGATATTAAGGAGGCTAATCCCACGGTAGTTGGCGCAGATTGTGGGGTCTCCTTTTTTATGGATTGGGCATAGCACACTTAAATTCCAATCGTTGGGCATGCTTTCGTCCGACCATATTTTACAAAGAAGCTGATGCATGCTCCTTATCAGTTCTTCGCCGCCGTGTTTGAATAGCTCGGCTGGCAATCCATCCGCCCCCGCCGCTTTGTTGTTCTTCAGGCGGGTAATTGCTATTCGAACTTCTTCTTGGTCGGGCAATGGAACGTCTTTTCCATCGTCATCGATTGGGGAATCGGGTTCGTCTTCTCCTGGCGTTGTGTGTTCACTGCCATTCAGCAGGCTGGAGAAGTGTTCCCTCCATAATTTAAGTATGCTCTGGGCATCGGTGACTAGATCACCTTGGGGGGTTCTACAGGAGTATGCTCCGGTCTTGAAACCTTCTGTAAGCCGCCGCATTTTTTCGTAGAATTTTCGAGCATTACCCCTCTCGGACAGCTTGTCAAGCTGCTCGTACTCACGCATTTCGGCCTCTTTCTTCTTCTGTCTGCAAATGCGTCTCGCTTCCCTCTTCAACTCTCGGTATCTATCCCAGCCCGCACGTGTTGTGGTCGATCGTAACGTTGCGAGGTAGGCAGCCTGTTTTCTCTCCGCTGCGACACGGCACTCTTCGTCGTACCAGCTGTTCTTTTTCACTTTCCGAAAACCAATGGTTTCGGTTGCAGCTGTACGTAAGGAGTTTGAAATGCCGTCCCACAGTTCCCTTATACCGAGTTGTTGACGAGTGCTCTCAGAGAGCAGGAGTGCAAGCCGAGTAGAGAATCGTTCGGCTGTCTGTTGTGATTGCAGCTTCTCGACGTCGAACCTTCCTTGTGTTTGTTGGCGTGCGTTTTTTGCTGCACAGAGGCGGGTGCGAATCTTAGCTGCAACAAGATAGTGGTCCGAGTCGATGTTAGGACCTCGGAGCGCACGCACATCTAAAACACTGGAGACGTGTCTTCCGTCTATCACAACATGATCGATCTGGTTGGTAGTTTTTCGATCCGGAGACAGCCAGGTAGCTTGATGAATCTTCTTATGCTGGAATCTAGTACTACAGATAACCATATTTCGGGCCCCGGCGAAGTCGATCAGCCTCAACCCATTTGGGGATGTTTCCTCGTGGAGGCTGAATTTACCGACCGTAGTGCCAAAGATACCTTCTTTGCCCACCCTGGCGTTGAAGTCGCCAAGCACGATTTTGACATCGTGGCGGGGGCAGCTCTCATAAGCGAGCTCCAAGCGCTCATAAAAGTCATCTTTGGTCACATCGTCCTTCTCTTCCGTCGGGGCGTGGGCGCAAATCAGCGATATGTTGAAGAACCTCGCTTTGATGCGGATTGTGGCTAGACGTTCATTCACCGGAGTGAATGATAGTACTCGGCGACGGAGTCTCTCTCCCACCACGAATCCAACACCAAACTTGCGCTCCTTTATATGGCCACTGTAGTAAATGCCACAGGGACCTACTCGTCTTTGTCCTTGTCCCGTCCATCGCATTTCTTGGACGGCGGTGATGTCAGCCTTTATTTTCACGAGGACATCAACCAGCTGGGCAGCGGCACCTTCCCAATTAAGGGACCGGACATTCCAGGTGCATGCCCTCAAATCATAGTCCTTATTTCGTTTGCCATGGTCGACAATACTACACGAATATATTGAGCGGCACTGTGACAAAGCTTCGGCTGCACTGACCTATAATACCCTTCAAGACGCATTTCCATATAGCAATGTATACCAAAATCTAAAAACGTAACCGATCAACGGTTTTCATCCAAAGGACAACATTTTTTTATTCTTTCTAACTGTTATTTGATATAATATAAATATCCTTCAATTAGGGTTGCTTAATAAGGAACAATTTGTTATGAAATCTTTATTATAATTTTGTAAGACAGATATCTGCTATAGGGATTCGATCTAAAAAATTTGTTCGAAGATTATAGCGTTGCCCTCTACAAAAATCTATGCCGAATTTCGTGAAGATATGTACGGTGGCTCAAACGCATAATCGGACAGTGGTTTTTTATATGAAAGTTTATTTTAATTGAAAGAAAAAAGCCAGAAAAAAGAACAACAATGATTCAATTTTTATGGTGAGTATTCTCCAATCTCTCATTTTTCATAATACAAAAAATAAACAACAAGAATAAATCATTTTTACAAAACAAATTTAACAAAAGCAAAATAAATCGGAATTCTTAGGCACAAACAAATAATCGGACACTAAACAATATTGTCATAATAGTGCAAAAGAAGCAACCAAAAAATGCTCAATATGAGGTTTAATATTTTGTGGGGTATCCTTTAGAGTCAATTACAGCTTGCAGTCTTCTGGGCATAGAATTGACCAAATTTTTACAAACTTCTGGCTCAATTGAATACCAAGCCTCCAAAAGTCCTTCTTTTAATTCATCTAGAGTTTTGAATTTGCTTTTGTACACTCTTCTGGCCAGCTCCTCCCAAAGATGTTCAATGACATTTAGGTCTAGACTTTGGGCAGGTGTTTGGAGCAGCTTGGGGCAGTTGTGGATCAACCACATCTGTACAACGTTCGATTTGTGCTTCGGATCATTATCTTGGTAAAATGCAAAGTTTTCCAAAATACCAAGCTTCTCCGCACTCTGCTTCAAATTTTCTTTCAAAATGTTGAGGTATCCAAATCTGTCCATTTTTCCATTCACGAAACACAAATTGCCTACACCAGCACTTGACATGCAGCCCCAAACCATAACTGAACCTCCTCCATGTTTAACTGTGCCCTTAGTATTTTTAATAGCAAATTCTTGATTTGGCTTTCGCCAAACATAAGACTTGCCGTCCGATCCGTGTAAATTAAATTTACTCTCATCTGTATAAAGAATCTATAAATTGTACAATATAATTTAGTTTTTGTAATTTTTAACTGTTTTCTATAACTTACCGTGTTCCAGAACTCAGGCGATTTAAGTAAATAGTCTTTAGCAAAAGCGATTCTTAGCTTCTTGTTCTTGTTGCTAAAGAACGGCTTATTCCGAGCGATTCTACCATGGAAATCATTTTTACGAAAAACATTACGTACCGTCTCATCACATACTGTAACTCCAGATCTTTCCTCCAACCCTATTTTCAACTCTTTAACGGGCTTAAAAGGATTTTTCTTAATTTCTATTAATATTTTGCGCTCTTCTCTTGCTGATATCTTTTTCCCTTGACCATGCCGTGACTTATATTCCAATCTAAATTCGTCCCTATACCTTTTAATTATATCGTGTACCGTAGATTTTCCTTTCCCGACTATTTCAGCAATTTCGCGTACCGACTTTCCCTCAAAATTTAATTTTATAATAAGTTGGCGTATTTCTAATCCTAAGTGTTTACCTACAGGTGCCATCACGTGCAAACTTCAACAAAAAATCTCACAATGTTCATCACGTCAAATATGATAACTGTTAACAATGCAACGGCATTTTTTTGTTTCTTCTTTTGCACTATTATGACAATATTGTTTAGCGTCCGATTATTTGTTTGTGCTTAAGAATTCTGATTTATTTTGCTTTTGTTAAATTTGTTTTGTATAAATGATTTATTCTTGTTATTTTTTTTGTATTATTAATAATGAGAGATTGGAGAATACTCACCATAAAAATTGAGTCATTGTTGTTCTTTTTTCTGGCTTTTTTCTTTCAATTAAAATAAACTTTCATATAAAAAACCACTGTCCGATTATGCGTTTGAGCCAAAAAAAAAAAAAAAAAAAAAAACAAAAAAAAAACATTTTCCATACAAGGACTAGAATTTTATGGAAAAAATTATTTCCGGTCGTCCAGATCGTATGCCAGCTATATGCTATAGTAGTTCGATATCGGCCGCCCCGACAAATGAGCATGTATAAAATATCAGATGGATATCGCAAAAACTGAGGGACTAGCTCGCGGACATTGCCTCATCATACTGATCTTTCATATATACTGTTACGAATTTACTGCTTGCTAATTTACTTTGTTAGGTTCGTATCTCTGGATTGACAAATAAAATCAACACTGTTTAATTTAATTCAACAACTCTTTATTTCACAACTCGTCTACACTATAGCAGTTTACTCTTAGCACTGATTGATTACGTTGGCGCTGCCACGGCTTATATAGCCACGCACTTCTCGCTGATGCCGATGTGTCCTTCTAGAATATCGCGTCTGGAAATTACCAGAACATACGGCTATACGGCGCCAGACGCAAGCAGACAGTCGCGGCGCCAGACTCAGCAATTGTTTAACTAGACAAGCAGACAGTGCGGCGCCAGATGTCTACAACAAGACAAATGCTATTCCATATACCTACAGCTATTGTTCATAATAAGGGATGCATATAGCAATACAAATAAAACTTAATACTACTTTTTGTAACACTGCCCTCCACTAAAGCCTAATCGTCCCGATTAGGCACAAATCCTCTTGAACCAAATGGGGCGAGCCTCTCCAAATGTACTACTTTCATTTTATATTGTGCTTTTCCATTTCTTTGTATGCGGTATACCACGTCATTAAGTCGTTTCATCACCATATAGGGTCCTTCCCAGGCTGTCTGCAGTTTCGGGGACAAGCCTTTCTTTCGAAGTGGGTTGTACAACAGGACCAGATCACCTTCTTCAAAACCTTTTGAATTTGCCGCTTGATCGAACCGGTCCTTCATCTTATTGCTCATCAGATGCGTATGCTGTCTTACCATTAGATGCAATTCATTCATTTCTTCCTTTAAGGCAGAACAATAATCTCCATCATTTCTTACAGCTGTAGGATTCGTTCCAAACTTAAGATCAGCAGGGAGTCGCAGATCAGATCCGAAAATAATCTTTGCTGGCGTGTAACCAGTTGTCTCGTGCTTCGCTGAACGATACGCCAGCAGGAACATCTGGATGCACTTGTCCCAATTCCGTTGATCTTTATCGACGATTTTCCGCAGATGTTCTTCAAGCGTTCGATTGAATCTCTCTACCATCCCATCTGATTGTGGGTGTAACGCTGTTGTCCGTGTCTTGTGGATGCCCAATAATGTACAGACTTCTTGGAAAATGGAAGATTCGAAATTCCTGCCTTGATCTGAGTGTAATTCGACGGGCACTCCGAACCTTGTTATCCAATTTTCTACAAACGCTTCGGCTACTGTCTTCGCTTCCTGGTTTGGTAAGGCATATACTTCTGGCCATTTACTGAAATAGTCCATGACAACCAGTAGATATTTGTTTCCGGCCGTACTGGTTGGGAACGGACCTGCAATATCCATTGCGACTCGTTCAAATGGTGATCCCACGTTGTACTGTTGTAGCCTACCGCGAATTTTGGCTTTAGGACCTTTAGCTGCCATGCACTCTACGCAATTACTTATCCATTCTGCTATGGAATCTCGACAACCGATCCAGTAGAACCGTTGTTTAATCTTCTCTATAGTTTTTGTTATTCCAAGGTGCCCTCCACTAGGTCCATTGTGATATTCTTTCAATACTTTTGGGATCATGGACTTCGGTACTATGATCAGCAGACGAGAATGTTTGCCATCTTCGCTTTCCCAGGTACGATGAAGGTATCCATTAACGAGGTTTATGCTGTTCCATTGGGCCCAATATGCTTTTGCAGTTGGACTCTCGCTACTTATTTGTTCCTTTGGTGGTCGTACCCCATTTTCTTTGGCTATTATCAGCTTTGCAAGATCAGGGTCCTCCAGCTGATTGATTCTGATGCGGTGAGGAGTCCAATCATCTTCAGGTTCTATATTCAGTAATCGCACGTCGATTATACCTTCTTTTCCTTCTGATTTGGAGCAATGTTTACATTCCAGTGGACAAGGGCGACGTGATAATGCATCCGCATTTTTGTGGTGAATCCCCTTTCGATGTTCTGTTGGTTGTTTCCGTTTTGATGGGTTTACCTTTATATTGCAATTTCGGGCAAAGTGACCCGCTTTTCCACAGTTGAAACATCTGCCTGTTGTATTTACTCGCTGTGCAGCAATTGTCTTCAGAGTCTTCAATATTTCTTCCATCGGCGCCGATTGTTCCATTTCAACCCCTTGTACTTTGTGTGCTGGTTTACTTAGTAGGGAAGCTGTTTCCTGTGTGAGGGCGTGCGAAACCGTTTCAGCAAACGTTCTTTTTGGCAATGCATATGTGGCGCATTTGGTGTCCACATCACGAATTCCATTTATGAAACATTGAATTTTTACCCTCTCAATGTAATCCACAGGTGCATCTGCATTTGCCAAATGAGCCAGTCGTTCGATTTCAGTTGCGAACTCTTGCAATGACTCGTTCATCTTCTGACCCCTATTTTGCAGTTCGATCTGGTATATTTGTTTCCGGTGCTCACTACCATATCGTCTTTCTATCGCACTCATCAATGCCTCATAGTTGTCCCGTTCACAGTCTGGAATAGTCTGAAGGATTTCTGCCGCAGGTCCTTTCAATGATACAAACAAGGACGCCACTTTGTCCGCTGCATTCCAGTTATTGGCCAATGCTGTCTTTTCAAACTGAAGTTTGAAAATTTGAAATGGAATACTTCCATCGAATGTGGGTGCCTTCAATCTTGGATTATTTGTTAATGGTGCAGGGCCATGCAGTTGCAGTTCTCGCATCCGATTACTCAAATGAAGAACTTCTGATTTCAAATTTTCTTTGTCATTTTTTAACGTGCTTAATTCGTCTTCCAATTTTGAAACTTTCTGTTGCACTTGTGTATTACTTTCTGTAATCTGTTGTACCAAACGCTTTTCTAACTGCGTATTATTTTCAGTCATTTGTTGTGTAAGGCGAGACTCTAACTGTGATGTATTTTCAGCTATTTGCGTCATTTGCTGTGCCAGACGATTTCCTGTTTGCACTGCATTTTCTGCATTTTCAGCTATTTGCGTCATTTGCTGTGCCAGACGATTTTCTGTTTGCATTGCATTTTCTGCTATTTGCTGTGCCAAACGATTTTCTGTTTGCACTGCATTTTCTGCTATTTGCTTAATAGCCACTAATAGCATGTTAGTGTCTACACTTGATGACGTTCGTTGTTCTTCTACTTTTTCTTCTACCTTTGTAGAAGTTTCTGGCCCAACAAATTCGAACTCGTCCACATTAATTCCATCCGCTTCCATTGCTTCACGTAATCGTGCCTGCAGATCCGCCTTTTGCCCGCTTATCGGAAAATTACGCTCCTCCAGTTCCTTTTTTAATTGCTGAATTCTCAATTTTCCGAATTTAACCATCTTGAATTTGGATTATTTGACAATCCCACTTCTGACACCAATTGTTACGAATTTACTGCTTGCTAGTTTACTTTGTTAGGTTCGTATCTCTGGATTGACAAATAAAATCAACACTGTTTAATTTAATTCAACAACTCTTTATTTCACAACTCGTCTACACTATAGCAGTTTACTCTTAGCACTGATTGATTACGTTGGCGCTGCCACGGCTTATATAGCCACGCACTTCTCGCTGATGCCGATGTGTCCTTCTAGAATATCGCGTCTGGAAATTACCAGAACATACGGCTATACGGCGCCAGACGCAAGCAGACAGTCGCGGCGCCAGACTCAGCAATTGTTTAACTAGACAAGCAGACAGTGCGGCGCCAGATGTCCACAACAAGACAAATGCTATTCCATATACCTACAGCTATTGTTCATAATAAGGGATGCATATAGCAATACAAATAAAACTTAATACTACTTTTTGTAACAATACTATAAGTATATTTACAGTGTCCGACGTTTCCTTTTGGGTGTTACAAACTTCGTGGCAAACATAAGTTCAGGGTATAAAGATAATTATATTAAAAAAACTAGACGTGGTAAAAATAATCGATATATCAAAATCTTGAAATTTAGACCATACCTTTTTGAAGCAGGATTTCATTGCAAACCAAAGTAATTTACAATAAATATGTGACTTCTCTTGTACATAAATTTACTCAATATATTTGCTAAAGCATAATTCTTGGCTTAAATATTTACAGTTGGTTATGTTGTACGAGGATCCTTTTGGAGAGAAAAAAGGTTGAATGGTTCAAGAAAGGTTCTATGTATGTGGATCACACTTGAACTGTTACGAACAATCCTTTGTGAAGCTAGAAAACTTCTATAGTTGGATATTAAGCCTCAAACTTGACTGAAATCTGTTTAGATGTTTTATTTATATTTCTTCTAATTTACATAAATGTGTAAAGGTGAGAGATACAAGATATAGAATATATTTTATTATAGGCAGTATGTTGAAGAAGGAAGAGTTCTGCAAAGGAACTTCTACAAAAAATGTTAGAAAAATGTTTTTCCGCGTGGATCCGTATATACAGAAAAAAATTAAGTGATATAGTTAATGCGGCTCGTAGTAAAGTCACAAACTTATTCGCGAGTGTATCCTTTTTCATCCCAGACTAAATTATGGTTCTGGTTTCATAGATTATGCTGTTTTTTACAACATAAACGATTCCATGTAATCAAATACCACCAAAAGTAATGGATTTTGTTTATTTTTATATAGTTATATAGCACTAAATCTAAGATGAGATATTTATCTTTCGGCAGATCTGCATAAAAGGCGACGATATACAAACCACATGCGAGAATGTAACCTCATATGCGGATAAAGATGTATTATCTGAAAAATCTTCAAAACCTAAATCGAATTGTAAGTGGAATGCAGACAATCCTCACACCAATACAACAGCTACATTTACACCATTTATTCCATATTCTGCATCTACGAGCAAATATGTTCCATCAGTCTTTATTAACAGCGTCGAGCAAGAAAATCACGTTTTAATTTCCCACTCAATAATGCCAAACGTTGTCGTTGAGCAACTGTTGCAGCCCTCTGGATTACAATACGCACTTACTCCCTCTATGGCTACAACAGAAGCGACTATAGTAACGCCACAAGTTACTACTAATGGGATGAACAATATAAATTCAGAGCAAAATAATCAACAATTACTAGCGATTGACAGTATACGTCCATACATTGACGGCATAGAAGAGGCATTTCAATATCTACGCAGCATGGATAACAATCGGGAAGATCTGTTAGATAATTTCTTAGATATCTCTGTGAGTGACTACTAAACTCAATTACTCGATTAAAATTTCATAGATTCGATTAAATATTCATAGATAATTATTTCCAAATAACTACATAAGTTGGTAACTATGGATACCAATGTTAATACAATTGCTTTATAATTGACTCCAAAATAATAAAACCACAAATAAATATCTACATATAATATAATGTTATTGACGTATAATCAGAATTCTTGTGTTGATTAACTCTTTTTATATGTTAATACTATAAATATGCAATATCTATCGAAAAGGACCGTAGCACTGTGGCCAATTTGGCTTCGCTAGCGGCATTTAATTAAAATTTTCAAATTTGAAAAACCGTTAATTTTTTTTAACAATCGATAACAAATACATTCACTAGATTTGTATCGATTTTTTAAAGCTCAGCTTACAGCTGATGAACAGCTGTGAGCTGTCAAAGGCAGCATATGTTTCTGCAAGTGTTGTGCAAAATATTTCCGCCTTTTTGATCATCGTTTTGCTATTCGTGTTAAACTTGCAAATTTTATTATTTTCATTAAAAGTTTTGTTATATACTAACGCCAAGGTATGTATTATATAAAAAAACTGTGGTTGTAATCTGTGTATAGTTATGGTATTTATAAAACGTAATCGTGTTTAAGTGTATTAGCAACTCGCCAATTGTAACGTACACCTGCCTTTCGTGGAGTAGAACTTTCAAAATTCACCTAGATCCAGTGTAGTTTTAAATTTTCCTATATGTGTAAGCCATTGTGTGTCCAAAATGTTCAAAATGAACTGCGAGTACCTGCGAGCCTTCAATTTATTGTACTTTTTAGGCAAAATGTCTTTGTAAAAACGCACCCTTTTTTTAATATGGCATGAAGAAACGATCCCCACCAAGAAGTTTCTCGCCGTGGAAAATTATGTTTTTGGTACCGTTTTGAGTAAAATTACCTATACTCAGAAGAAGCAGTGCGGAAATGGAAAGAAACTGCGAAATTTTGCTAGTTGGCTTATCCAAAAGTGGAAGGCCTGTGGCAGAAGTAAGGTGTTTTTCGAAAAAATTGACCAAGAATGGCTAGATACACCTTTGGTATTGTAGGGAAAAAAAGCAAATAAAAATATTGGACGACCGGAAAAAGAGCTTTCCGAGTGCTGCAGAAAAACGCAAGTCAATAAGATGTCAGAGCTTACAGAGGAAGTGTCATGTGAAGGATTGTTGGTAGCTGCAAGCTGCAATTTATATAAAGCTGGAAAGCGCAGTGCTTCCAAAGTTGTAGAAATGGTAAATGGCGATGATGAGTTTAGCGGAAAAGTAATAAAGGGTGATTTTTTAAGAGCTTGATAACTTTTTAAAAAAAAAAAACGCATAAAATTTGCAAAATCTCATCGGTTCTTTATTTGAAACGTTAGATTGGTTCATGACATTTACTTTTTGAAGATAATTTCATTTAAATGTTGACCGCGGCTGCGTCTTAGGTGGTCCATTCGGAAAGTCCAATTTTGGGCAACTTTTTCGAGCATTTCGGCCGGAATAGCCCGAATTTCTTCGGAAATGTTGTCTTCCAAAGCTGGAATAGTTGCTGGCTTATTTCTGTAGACTTTAGACTTGACGTAGCCCCACAAAAAATAGTCTAAAGGCGTTAAATCGCATGATCTTGGTGGCCAACTTACGGGTCCATTTCTTGAGATGAATTGTTGTCCGAAGTTTTCCCTCAAAATGGCCATAGAATCGCGAGCTGTGTGGCATGTAGCGCCATCTTGTTGAAACCACATGTCAACCAAGTTCAGTTCTTCCATTTTTGGCAACAAAAAGTTTGTTAGCATCGAACGATAGCGATCGCCATTCACCGTAACGTTGCGTCCAACAGCATCTTTGAAAAAATACGGTCCAATGATTCCACCAGCGTACAAACCACACCAAACAGTGCATTTTTCGGGATGCATGGGCAGTTCTTGAACGGCTTCTGGTTGCTCTTCACCCCAAATGCGGCAATTTTGCTTATTTACGTAGCCATTCAACCAGAAATGAGCCTCATCGCTGAACAAAATTTGTCGATAAAAAAGCATTTCGAACCGAACACTGATTTTGGTAATAAAATTCAATGATTTGCAAGCGTTGCTCGTTAGTAAGTCTATTCATGATGAAATGTCAAAGCATACTGAGCATCTTTCTCTTTGACACCATGTCTGAAATCCCACGTGATCTGTCAAATACTAATGCATGAAAATCCTAACCTCAAAAAAATCACCCGTTACAAAATATAAACAAACCAAAGCCCCTTCCATCCAAATTTTCGGTCGATAAAGCGCTTGCGCTATTTGTAGATCTTGGACATACCAGATACAATTAGAACTTGAACAAGAAAGCAGCAAATAACCAAAACGCCGATATACTCGTATAGCCATGCTACGAAAAATTACGCTTCGCCAAAAAAAAGTGCTATCCTAGTGACATTACAGTCATTGATTATTATGCTGAAGTGCCACTACAAAGTCTTGTGGACCATACTATAAACAGGATCATGGAAGCACACCTTGAAAGTTTTGAAATCCCATCTACAAGTAATAATAACACCCATTTAACTGCTGTCTACAAATGGGGTTGTGATGGCAGCAGCGGCCATTCCACATACATATAGGCAAAAATTTAACGACTGCGAAGGAAACATGAGAGACCAATATTTATTTTCAATTTGTATTGTACCACTGCAAGTGCAGAACGGACCGACAGTTTTATGGAAAAACAATCGACCTTCTTCTACACGATACTGTATTAAGAGCCAAATATTAAATATTGTACCAACATATGTAAACTCATTGATTATTGATCACCAATTTCACATGACCATGCTTGATGGTAAAACTTTCAGCGTCATTTCAGAATTTGGGGAAGCAGCTTTCCAATTAAAGTGAACCTCTTTCAATATGGGCTATCCAGTCTCCACGCCTGGATAAGGTTTTTTGAATGTATTTTGCATATATCCTATAGAATACCAATAAAAAAGTGGCAAACTCGTGGTGCTGACAAGGATATTGTTGGACAAATAAAACAAATATACAGCAGAAGCTACGAGAAGAAATGCATTTGTTGGTCGACCAATGGCTGTTACTGGAAATACCAACAACGGAAACACGGCAAGAAGGTTCTTTCAACAACCAAATTTAGCCGCTCGTATAACTGGAGTGAACGAAAATTTAATATATCGATTTAGCGTCGTCTTACGAGCACTTGCATGTGGATACGATATAAACACGGAGGCATTCAAACTTTACGCAATGGAAACTGCCGAAATTTTTGTTAGTTTATACCCTTGGTTTTACGTACCCTCGTCTGTTCACAGAATTTTAATTCATGGAGCAGACATAACCAATCATTTTTCGCTTCCAATTGGTATGATGTCCGAGAAAGCGCTTGAAGCCAGAAATAAAGATTATCGGAACATCCGTGAAAATAATACCAGAAAAAATTGCAGAAAAAACACAATGGAAGATATAATTAACGCTCTTTTTGTTTCTTCCGATCCCTTAATATCTTCATTGTCCAACGGCTCATCAATTTCCTATTCCAGAAATATAAGCTTCGATAAGGAAGTTAAAAGCTTGCTTATAATGCATCATTTTGAAGATGATTTCTCTGAGTCTGATACTGAAGAATCTGATTAATATTTCTTTTATAATATGGTTTATCTTTGAGTTGACAATTTTTTTCTTATTTTATATATGCATATATGGCGTAAAATGTTTATTGAATTAAAAACAAAATAAAAAATTAAAAATTGAAAAAAAATTAAAATTAAAAACTAAAAAAAAAAAATTAATTTTTTTTCCAAAAAATGTTTGATTTTTTTCTGAATTGAGAAAAAAAAAATTGAAGATATCTTCTTCACTTTGGAAGCTATGAATAAAATGCCGCCAGCGAAGCCAAATTGGCCACTGTGCGTAGTTATGGTGCAGCAGAACATAAAAAGTAGGGACGAAATTATTCAAATTATCATAATGGGACCGACGTCTGAGCCGATTTCATTAATTTTTGGCGCTAAACCACTTTGTCGTAATGAACGAATGAATCGTGCTACAAAAACAAACCGTAATACATTTTTTTATCAATTTTTTTATTATTATTTTTTGTGCATATAGCAAATTTTATTTAATTTTACACAATTCTTCTTCTTCTTAGTTGGAGAAGACACCACTTACGCGATTATAGCCGAGTTAACAACAGCGCGCCAGTCGTTTCTTCTTTTCGCTACGTGGCGCCAATTGGATATTTCAAGCGTAGTCAGGTCCATCGGCATACGCCAGCAGCTGTACACTCTTATAAAAGATTGTACCTGCTCGATTAAGTTCTGCAGCTCGAATTATTTTCTCCAGCAGCAGATTGAAGAAGTCGCACGATAAGGTGCCACGCATATGCGACACTTAATTAGAAAATTATTCATTGCGGCCTGAAGGGTTGAAGTCTGATTGCCTCAATTATCGATTTAATGGACTGTTTCAATTCAGTTAGGTTCCTGGGATTTATTTTGTATATCACTTGCTTGATATAGCCCCATAAAAAAGTCTGCCCCAGTCAGGTCAGGTGACCTTGGGGGGCCAGCGGAAAGTGGAGTTTCTAGATATTAATTTGTTTTAAAATTTTCGTTGGAGTTCCAACCTGATTCATTATTATGTTATTGTCTTTTTCGGTCATTTTAATCATTTTTTGGAAAAATTAAGCCGGAGCACATGGGGCCTGGCCAATAAAGTGTATTTGCAAAACATACAACTAGTGTAATTATTGCCGCGTCCAACGACCGGCTCATACACATCATATAGTGATTACAGCATACTTCATTTAATGGCGCCCAACGTGGGGCACGAAGATGAAAATTAGCGATCAACAATCAACAACCCAGCCACGGAGCAACGGAGTTACCATATTTATTGAAAAATCATGTAAGTGAATGGCACAGCCAATCGTCATCATTTGTGAAATTAATAAAGCAGCATTATATAAAGAGTGAAGTGATCTTTTTTTTATTTTTTATTGTTTTGGTGGCCGTTAACGATTGTGCCGCGTTTGAGTGAAAAAATATTTTTGTGTGTTAGTTTGTTCAGGGTCTAATGAGCCACCCCCTCACGATAAAGAGCTTTACGATAACTCAGTGCAGGAATTGATAAACCATACTAGCAGGTTACGTGTGGCAGAGGTAGTGGAAACAGAAACTGGTATGGACGCAAGACAGGTACAAGTGATGTTAGAAGCCGCATTGGCGGCACAGGCCGCTCAATGGAGAGTGCCGCGTTTGAGTGAAAAAATATTTTTGTGTGTTAGTTTGTTCTGGGTCTAATGAGCCACCCCCTCACGATAAAGAGCTTTACGATAACTCAGTGCAGGAATTGATAAACCATACTAGCAGGTTACGTGTGGCAGAGGTAGTGGAAACAGAAACTGGTATGGACGCAAGACAGGTACAAGTGATGTTAGAAGCCGCACAGGCCGCTCAATGGAGAGAGGTTATTGATGAAAAAATTAGTGAAGTTAGGAATGAGATGAGTGCATTGAGGGTCACGACCCCTGAAGTAGAAAGCTACCAGAAAATTGCGATAGTGCAGGGAAAATCGTGTAGTCAGACGTTAGACCTCGTCAAGTCATTGCCAGAGTTTGATGGTAAACAAGAGGAATATATTTCGTGGAGGCAGGCAGCGATGGCCGCCTACGAATTATTCGAAACTTACGAAGGCAGCGTAAAGCATTACGAGGCAATAGGTATTATTCGAAATAAGATTAGGGGTTCAAGGATGGCAGAATTGTAGAATAATTTTCAAATATACGGTTTTTATGGAATCAGTCTCATTACTTAATTGTCATACCTCGTATATGTGTATTGAGCAATGGCAACATTGTTCAAATATAACCAAGCGCTATTAAAACAAACATCAAATCAAAAATTTATTTGAAAAAAGCTGACACCGCAGCCATTGTCCTTCGTGAAATTATGTGTTTTGAAATTAAAACAAAGATGAATGCAACATTTCATTTTTTTTAACGTAATGCAGCTTGATAAAAAGATGGTTTTCCAACTCATCACCACGCCACGAATATCTGGCCGTGTGAAAAACATAGCATTTCCAAATTTATGCCACACACTATGCGACTATCCTTGTGTTCTGTTGATTGTCATCTCAAATGCAATTTTCACTGGAAATACCGGAATACATTGAAACTGAAATGGTAAATCGTTATAACTCCAAAGAATTCGTAGAATCAAGCATTCTGCCCCCTTGTATTCGATAGCTGCGTCACAATCAGTCGGGCTCCATTACACAGTTTCGGCGCATGAAGATTGCGAAACATAATAACGACAGATCCTACTTTGAGACGCAAATGATGGGGGGGCATACCAAGCCTCTCCAAAGAATTTAGAAATTCCACTGGATAATTCACGGCATCGTCTCCATTGTCAAGACGATCGATCGATTTGTATGAGCGTAAGTCTCCTGGAATTTGACTTTGAATCTTCCAGTTTAAGTCAACAACATCGGTATTTTTGGCAGCTAACATTGCGTGTGCACTTAAGGAATCGTAGTTACGATAATTTGTCCAATGTCCGAACATTCGTGATGAGTTCATTTTGCGTTAATTGATAAACGGCAGATGGAATTGATATCAAACCACCGGAAGTATCAACCGGAATTGACCTATTTCCAATTCTTAGCGAATACGATAAAAAATGTCTTTATTAACAGCGTCGAGCAAGAAAATCACGTTTTAATTTCCCTCTCAATAATGCCAAACGTTGTCGTTGAGCAACTGTTGCAGCCCTCTGGATTACAATACGCACTTACTCCCTCTATGGCAGTGGTCGGCATGAGAGGATCTGTCACTGTGCTGGTGAGCACGAAAAAAAAGTAGCCCAGTGAGAAATTGGAATTAAAATTAAGCAATTTTAATTATTAATTAATACTATAATGAAAATTAACAAATTGTCTTTTGAGGATATATTCCCTATTATCTTTAAAAGACTTGGAACATAAAAGGCATTGCATGGCATCAAAGGCATTTAGAACCATAGAATATTTCTCGCAGGGCATATTTCGTTTTGCGCTATAGTCTTGCGTGATGTTAATTCGTTGATGGCTCGACAACGACTGAACGATAGAGCGTAAGCGTACGTGTGAAGTTAGTTTGCAAAATTTTGCTATGAAATGCCGACCACTGCTCTATGGCTACAACAGAAGCGACTATAGTAACGCCACAAGTTACTACTAATGGAATGAACAATATAAATTTAGAGCAAAATAATCAACAATTACTAGCGATTGACAGTATACGTCCATACATTGACGGCATAGAAGAGGCATTTCAATATCTACGCAGCATGGATAACAATCGGGAAGATCTGTTAGATAATTTCTTAGATATCTCTGTGAGTGACTACTAAACTCAATTACTCGATTAAAATTTCATAGATTCGATTAAATATTCATAGATAATTATTTCCAAATAACTACATAAGTTGGTAACTATGGATACCAATGTTAATACAATTGCTTTATAATTGACTCCAAAATAATAAAACCACAAATAAATATCTACATATAATAACGGGTGATTTTTTTGAGGTTAGGATTTTCATGCATTAGTATTTGACAGATCACGTGGGATTTCAGACATGGTGTCAAAGAGAAAGATGCTCAGTATGCTTTGACATTTCATCATGAATAGACTTACTAACGAGCAACGCTTGCAAATCATTGAATTTTATTACCAAAATCAGTGTTCGGTTCGAAATGTGTTTATCGACAAATTTTGTTCAGCGATGAGGCTCATTTCTGGTTGAATGGCTACGTAAATAAGCAAAATTGCCGCATTTGGGGTGAAGAGCAACCAGAAGCCGTTCAAGAACTGCCCATGCATCCCGAAAAATGCACTGTTTGGTGTGGTTTGTACGCTGGTGGAATCATTGGACCGTATTTTTTCAAAGATGCTGTTGGACGCAACGTTACGGTGAATGGCGATCGCTATCGTTCGATGCTAACAAACTTTTTGTTGCCAAAAATGGAAGAACTGAACTTGGTTGACATGTGGTTTCAACAAGATGGCGCTACATGCCACACAGCTCGCGATTCTATGGCCATTTTGAGGGAAAACTTCGGACAACAATTCATCTCAAGAAATGGACCCGTAAGTTGGCCACCAAGATCATGCGATTTAACGCCTTTAGACTATTTTTTGTGGGGCTACGTCAAGTCTAAAGTCTACAGAAATAAGCCAGCAACTATTCCAGCTTTGGAAGACAACATTTCCGAAGAAATTCGGGCTATTCCGGCCGAAATGCTCGAAAAAGTTGCCCAAAATTGAACTTTCCGAATGGACCACCTAAGACGCAGCCGCGGTCAACATTTAAATGAAATTATCTTCAAAAAGTAAATGTCATGAACCAATCTAACGTTTCAAATAAAGAACCGATGAGATTTTGCAAATTTTATGCGTTTTTTTTTAAAAAAAAGTTATCAAGCTCTTAAAAAATCACCCTTTATAATGTTATTGACGTATAATCAGAATTCTTGTGTTGATTAACTCTTTTTATATGTTAATACTATAAATATGCAATATCTATCGAAAAGGACCGTAGCACTGTGGCCAATTTGGCTTCGCTAGCGGCATTTAATTAAAATTTTCAAATTTGAAAAACCGTTAATTTTTTTTAACAATCGATAACAAATACATTCACTAGATTTGTATCGATTTTTTAAAGCTCAGCTTACAGCTGATGAACAGCTGTGAGCTGTCAAAGGCAGCATATGTTTCTGCAAGTGTTGTGCAAAATATTTCCGCCTTTTTGATCATCGTTTTGCTATTCGTGTTAAACTTGCAAATTTTATTATTTTCATTAAAAGTTTTGTTATATACTAACGCCAAGGTATGTATTATATAAAAAAACTGTGGTTGTAATCTGTGTATAGTTATGGTATTTATAAAACGTAATCGTGTTTAAGTGTATTAGCAACTCGCCCATTGTAACGTACACCTGCCTTTCGTGGAGTAGAACTTTCAAAATTCACCTAGATCCAGTGTAGTTTTAAATTTTCCTATATGTGTAAGCCATTGTGTGTCCAAAATGTTCAAAATGAACTGCGAGTACCTGCGAGCCTTCAATTTATTGTACTTTTTAGGCAAAATGTCTTTGTAAAAACGCACCCTTTTTTTAATATGGCATGAAGAAACGATCCCCACCAAGAAGTTTCTCGCCGTGGAAAATTATGTTTTTGGTACCGTTTTGAGTAAAATTACCTATACTCAGAAGAAGCAGTGCGGAAATGGAAAGAAACTGCGAAATTTTGCTAGTTGGCTTATCCAAAAGTGGAAGGCCTGTGGCAGAAGTAAGGTGTTTTTCGAAAAAATTTACCAAGAATGGCTAGATACACCTTTGGTATTGTAGGGAAAAAAAGCAAATAAAAACATTGGACGACCGGAAAAAGAGCTTTCCGAGTGCTGCAGAAAAACGCAAGTCAATAAGATGTCAGAGCTTACAGAGGAAGTGTCATGTGAAGGATTGTTGGTAGCTGCAAGCTGCAATTTATATAAAGCTGGAAAGCGCAGTGCTTCCAAAGTTGTAGAAATGGTAAATGGCGATGATGAGTTTAGCGGAAAAGTAATACAAAATATAAACAAACCAAAGCCCCTTCCATCCAAATTTTCGGTCGATAAAGCGCTTGCGCTATTTGTAGATCTTGGACATACCAGATACAATTGGAACTTGAACAAGAAAGCAGCAAATAACCAAAACGCCGATATACTCGTATAGCCATGCTACGAAAAATTACGCTTCGCCAAAAAAAAGTGCTATCCTAGTGACATTACAGTCATTGATTATTATGCTGAAGTGCCACTACAAAGTCTTGTGGACCATACTATAAACAGGATCATGGAAGCACACCTTGAAAGTTTTGAAATCCCATCTATAAGTAATAATAACACCCATTTAACTGCTGTCTACAAATGGGGTTGTGATGGCAGCAGCGGCCATTCCACATACATATAGGCAAAAATTTAACGACTGCGAAGGAAACATGAGAGACCAATATTTATTTTCAATTTGTATTGTACCACTGCAAGTGCAGAACGGACCGACAGTTTTATGGAAAAACAATCGACCTTCTTCTACACGATACTGTCGACCACTCAAAATACTTTGCGAGAAGGAAACGGCGGACCTGAGTCGCAGGGAAATTGAAAATATTAAGAGCCAAATATTAAATATTGTACCAACATAAGTAAACTCATTGATTACACTGGATCACAAATTTGAATTTGTTTTTTGTTCCACGGATGCCACTATCCAATTTGTATGTGAAATGGCTCGCTGATTTCGAAAATCGAGTTAATTTTTTTTTTTATGGATACGTTTTTGAGATATTTGCAATTTACCGTAATTCGACCAAAAAAAAAGGTGTCTTCATTTAATCATGTATATCTCACTGACCAGTTGAGCAATCTTACTGCAAATTATAGAAAATAAAAGTGAATGAAATTTCCTAAAAATATTGTCTACTTCATTTTTCCATAGGCCTTATAATTTCTGAGAAATTGATTAATAACTTCGTGTTTTTAAATTTTTTTATGAAAAAATTAAAAAAAAATAAACTTTGGCAATTAAAAAATTTTAAAACAAAAGATATTTTTAAATTCTTTTTTTATTTTATATGAAGTCCTGTTTCTTTATAAAAAACTAAGCTACCAACGAACAAAATCCATGGATAAATAGGAGAGTTGTACATGATCAAAGAAATATATCCAAGTCGCGCAAAGTCAATGTATTCGTATATGCGTATGTAGTGTGTAAAGGCGATGTTTCTGTTAAGTAAAAAGTCAATTTTCATGTCGTTTTTAGTTTTTATAAACTCATTTATTTATATATTAGTAATATATATTAAAACAATGTGTTATTTTTGTCTTAAGTTGATGTTCTTACATTATAGTCGAAATGATTATGTGTTTTGTTTTGTCGTTTATTTAGTTTAGGATCGGTTTCTCTTATGAGAAACCAACAGTAGTCACCCATCATACCGACGTCCCAGAAACCTTGGTATCGATTCTCAATTAATTTCATTTGCTGGTGAAACCTTTCGCCATGCTCGTCACTTTCGTCTCCGAGATTTGCCGGAAAAAAACTTAAATGGGAATGCAGAAAATGAATTTTTAGAGACATATTTACGCCTGGAGAAAAAAGAAAATGTAAATAAGTAAATTATACAATTTTATATAATTCAATTAAATTAGTTTTGAATAATCACCCATTTCGGCATAATTTTTGATTAAGTCGCTCACTATCTTCTCGTAGTTTGGACTTTTGTGTTTACCAAGAAAAGAAGAAACGATCATTTCGAAGGAATCCCACGCTGCTGCCTCAACTGGTGACAATAGTCCTTTGAATTGGTCATTATTTATCAACTTTTTTATTTGGGGTCCAACAAATATACCTTCCTTTATCTTGGCCTGGGAAATATTTGGGAAAAAATTTTGCAAATAATTGAATGCTTTGCCTTCTTTGTCCAACGCCTTAACAAAATTTTTAATGAGGCCGAGCTTGATGTGCAATGGCGGAAGAATGATTTTTTCCTTCTTTATAAGTGGGATGTATTTGATATTATCCACACCAATTGTAAATTCAACTCTTTCCGGCCAATCCTTAATGCAATAGTGGTCTTTACGAGCTCGGCTATCCCATTTGCAGAGAAAGCAGCAGTGTTTTGTGTAGCCACTTTGTAGACCGCATAACATTCCAACGACTTTAAGATCGGCACATATTTTCCAATCATGCTCTTCATATTTGATGAATTTTAACAATTTCTCCATTACCTCGCATGCGCGAGCGGGATCGAGGGCTTTTTGTTGCCATTATGCAGTAATACGGCCTTCAAGCTCAGTTTATTGCTGTCTATGAACAATCGCCACTCCTCGGAATCATATGGTTGACCAAACTCTTTGAATAACCCTGGAATGTCTTTGCAATAGCATACATTGTCTTCCTTCGTATAGTGTTTGGCAAATGGTTCGTGACGATTTCTATAATATGCCACCTTAACATGGGGTGACACGAATTGAAATTGTTGCATACGAGAGGCATGTAGCTCAGCTTTTTCCTTGGATAATTCCAAATCTCTAATCCAATCGTTTAGTTGCGCTTGTGATAGAACGTTTCTCTCGTTTTCTATTAAAAATTCATTACAACTTGATTTCCCAGCGCATAGCTAGATATCCCACCCCTACTTTACACACTGCATACGCATATACGAATACATTGACTTTGCGCGACTTGGATATATTTCTTTGATCATGTACAACTTTCCTATTTATCCATGGATTTTGTTCGTTGGTAGCTTCGTTTTTTATAAAGAAACAGGACTTCATATAAAATAAAAAAGAATTTAAAAATATCTTTTGTTTTAAAATTTTTTCCTTGCCAAAGTTTATTTTTTTTTAATTTTTTCATAAAAAAATTTAAAAACACGAAGTTATTAATCAATTTCTCAGAAATTATAAGGCCTATGGAAAAATGAAGTAGACAATATTTTTAGGAAATTTCATTCACTTTTATTTTCTATAATTTGCAGTAAGATTGCTCAACTGGTCAGTGAGATATACATGATTAAATGAAGACACCTTTTTTTTTGGTCGAATAACGGTAAATTGCAAATATCTCAAAAACGTATCCATAAAAAAAAAAATTAACTCGATTTTCGAAATCAGCGAGCCATTTCACATACAAATTGGATAGTGGCGTTCATGGAACATTTTTGCTGTAAACCAGTGTTATTGATCACCAATTTCACATGACCATGCTTGATGGTAAAACTTTCAGCGTCATTTCAGAATTTGGTGAAGCGGCTTTCCAATTAAAGTGAACCTCTTTCAATATGGGCTATCCAGTCTCCACGCCTGGATAAGGTTTTTTGAATGTATTTTGCATATATCCTATAGAATACCAATAAAAAAGTGGCAAACTCGTGGTGCTGACAAGGATATTGTTGGACAAATAAAACAAATATACAGCAGAAGCTACGAGAAGAAATGCATTTGTTGGTCGACCAATGGCTGTTACTGGAAATACCAACAACGGAAACACGGCAAGAAGGTTCTTTCAACAACCAAATTTAGCCGCTCGTATAACTGGAGTGAACGAAAATTTAATATATCGATTTAGCGTCGTCTTACGAGCACTTGCATGTGGATACGATATAAACACGGAGGCATTCAAACTTTACGCAATGGAAACTGCCGAAATTTTTGTTAGTTTATACCCTTGGTTTTACGTACCCTCGTCTGTTCACAGAATTTTAATTCATGGAGCAGACATAACCAATCATTTTTCGCTTCCAATTGGTATGATGTCCGAGAAAGCGCTTGAAGCCAGAAATAAAGATTATCGGAACATCCGTGAAAATAATACCAGAAAAAATTGCAGAAAAAACACAATGGAAGATATAATTAACGCTCTTTTTGTTTCTTCCGATCCCTTAATATCTTCATTGTCCAACGGCTCATCAATTTCCTATTCCAGAAATATAAGCTTCGATAAGGAAGTTAAAAGCTTGCTTATAATGCATCATTTTGAAGATGATTTCTCTGAGTCTGATACTGAAGAATCTGATTAATATTTCTTTTATAATATGGTTTATCTTTGAGTTGACAATTTTTTTCTTATTTTATATATGCATATATGGCGTAAAATGTTTATTGAATTAAAAACAAAATAAAAAATTAAAAATTAAAAAAAAAATTAAAATTAAAAACTAAAAAAAAAAAATTAATTTTTTTTCCAAAAAATGTTTGATTTTTTTCTGAATTGAGAAAAAAAAAATTGAAGATATCTTCTTTACTTTGGAAGCTATGAATAAAATGCCGCCAGCGAAGCCAAATTGGCCACTGTGCGTAGTTATGGTGCAGCAGAACATAAAAAGTAGGGACGAAATTATTCAAATTATCATAATGGGACCGACGTCTGAGCCGATTTCATTAATTTTTGGCGCTAAACCACTTTGTCGTAATGAACGAATGAATCGTGCTACAAAAACAAACCGTAATACATTTTTTTATCAATTTTTTTATTATTATTTTTTGTGCATATAGCAAATTTTATTTAATTTTACACAATTCTTCTTCTTCTTAGTTGGAGAAGACACCACTTACGCGATTATAGCCGAGTTAACAACAGCGCGCCAGTCGTTTCTTCTTTTCGCTACGTGGCGCCAATTGGATATTTCAAGCGTAGTCAGGTCCATCGGCATACGCCAGCAGCTGTACACTCTTATAAAAGATTGTACCTGCTCGATTAAGTTCTGCAGCTCGAATTATTTTCTCCAGCAGCAGATTGAAGAAGTCGCACGATAAGGTGCCACGCATATGCGACACTTAATTAGAAAATTATTCATTGCGGCCTGAAGGGTTGAAGTCTGATTGCCTCAATTATCGATTTAATGGACTGTTTCAATTCAGTTAGGTTCCTGGGATTTATTTTGTATATCACTTGCTTGATATAGCCCCATAAAAAAGTCTGCCCCAGTCAGGTCAGGTGACCTTGGGGGCCAGCGGAAAGTGGAGTTTCTAGATATTAATTTGTTTTAAAATTTTCGTTGGAGTTCCAACCTGATTCATTATTATGTTATTGTCTTTTTCGGTCATTTTAATCATTTTTTGGAAAAATTACAGGCGAATAGGCAAATCTAGAGGGTTTAACTCGCTTGTTATTTGAGCTTTGTGGAGAATCAGGTTTAAGCCATCACTATTATACGTTGTAATGAATGTCTGCTAACTCCAAATTGCGCCGTTAAGTTGGGAGTCGAAACTCTTGGCTTTGCCTGAATTAGTGATGCAATAGCCGCCATTGTTTCTTGAACAGGAGCATACGGATCTCAATGATACGGTCTTCTTGCAATACATATAGATTCGGCAAACATGTTAACCAACCACATAATGGTCCATCTACTTGGGGATCGCCACCAAAATTCCGTCTGGATTCCCTTTGCACGGAAATGACGAACTGCAAAGCATGATACCACTGCAATATCCTAACACTTTTTTCGGTATCCCAAGCATTTAGTTAAAACAAAAAATGAAATAATAACCTGCCACATAGTATAAAAGCAAGTCGATTAGTCGCACAGCACAAAGTTTGTTTTGTAGCATGATTCGTTCGCCACCCTGTATTTATCTCTGACCACTCCGTTTTATATCTCACAGCACAAAAGTGACCTTTAATATGAAAAAAAACCTCCGTCGAAAGTCACCATATTTGGGTAGAACCTTATATTGATGTCCTGCGAACATGCAAAAACTGGTTTACAAGTTAACACATAATGCCCAATTTCCAGTTGGGTACGAATGTGGTTAGGTCTTGCCTCATCAGCAGATTGTGTGGGCAACGACCGCCACTAAAGCAACGACATATCATTCGCCGTTCTGCAGATTACGTAAACAATAATAACCACCAAGGCGGCGAGACGGACGGACAGCAAGCCACACGCAAGTGAGCGTTCTTACATAAACAGTGTCAATAGCAGATTGCGTAAACAGTTGACCAGCGATGGTTGCTTGCACTATCACCAATTGGATAAATAATTGTATGAAGCAGAGTCAGCACGACGTCAAAGCCGGCAGCGTCGACTACTGAATATGCGTTCTTAGGGCTTAATGGTTAAGTTAGGTTTTGGGCTAGGTTAGATTTAAGTTGAGCATAGGCCGGAGCACATGGGGCCTGGCCAATAAAGTGTATTTGCAAAACATACAACTAGTGTAATTATTGCCGCGTCTAACAACCGGCTCATACACATCATATAGTGATTACAGCATACTTCATTTAATGGCGCCCAACGTGGGGCACGAAGATGAAAATTAGCGATCAACAATCAACAACCCAGCCACGGAGCAACGGAGTTACCATATTTATTGAAAAATCATGTAAGTGAATGGCACAGCCAATCGTCATCATTTGTGAAATTAATAAAGCAGCATTATATAAAGAGTGAAGTGATCTTTTTTTATTTTTTATTGTTTTGGTGGCCGTTAACGATTGTGCCGCGTTTGAGTGAAAAAATATTTTTGTGTGTTAGTTTGTTCAGGGTCTAATGAGCCACCCCCTCACGATAAAGAGCTTTACGATAACTCAGTGCAGGAATTGATAAACCATACTAGCAGGTTACGTGTGGCAGAGGTAGTGGAAACAGAAACTGGTATGGACGCAAGACAGGTACAAGTGATGTTAGAAGCCGCATTGGCGGCACAGGCCGCTCAATGGAGAGTGCCGCGTTTGAGTGAAAAAATATTTTTGTGTGTTAGTTTGTTCTGGGTCTAATGAGCCACCACCTCACGATAAAGAGCTTTACGATAACTCAGTGCAGGAATTGATAAACCATACTAGCAGGTTACGTGTGGCAGAGGTAGTGGAAACAGAAACTGGTATGGACGCAAGACAGGTACAAGTGATGTTAGAAGCCGCACAGGCCGCTCAATGGAGAGAGGTTATTGATGAAAAAATTAGTGAAGTTAGGAATGAGATGAGTGCATTGAGGGTCACGACCCCTGAAGTAGAAAGCTACCAGAAAATTGCGATAGTGCAGGGAAAATCGTGTAGTCAGACGTTAGACCTCGTCAAGTCATTGCCAGAGTTTGATGGTAAGCAAGAGGAATATATTTCGTGGAGGCAGGCAGCGATGACCGCCTACGAATTATTCGAAACTTACGAAGGCAGCGTAAAGCATTACGAGGCAATAGGTATTATTCGAAATAAGATTAGGGGTTCAAGGATGGCAGAGTTGTAGAATAATTTTCAAATATACGGTTTTTATGGAATCAGTCTCATTACTTAATTGTCATACCTCGTATATGTGTATTGAGCAATGGCAACATTGTTCAAATATAACCAAGCGCTATTAAAACAAACATCAAATCAAAAATTTATTCGAAAAAAGCTGACCCCGCAGCCATTGTCCTTCGTGAAATTATGTGTTTTGAAATTAAAACAAAGTTGAATGCAACATTTCATTTTTTTTAACGTAATGCAGCTTGATAAAAAGATGGTTTTCCAACTCATCACCACGCCACGAATATCTGGCCGTGTGAAAAACATAGCATTTCCAAATTTATGCCACACACTATGCGACTATCCTTGTGTTCTGTTGATTGTCATCTCAAATGCAATTTTCACTGGAAATACCGGAATACATTGAAACTGAAATGGTAAATCGTTATAACTCCAAAGAATTCGTATAATCAAGCATTCTGCCCCCTTGTATTCGATAGCTGCGTCACAATCAGTCGGGCTCCATTACACAGTTTCGGCGCATGAAGATTGCGACACATAACAACGACAGATCCTACTTTGAGACGCAAATGATGGGGGGGCATACCAAGCCTCTCCAAAGAATTTAGAAATTCCACTGGATAATTCACGGCATCGTCTTCATTGTCAAGACGATCGATTGATTTGTATGAGCGTAAGTCTCCTGGAATTTGACTTTGAATCTTCCAGTTTAAGTCAACAACATCGGTATTTTTGGCAGCTAACATTGCGTGTGCACTTAAGGAATCGTAGTTACGATAATTTGTCCAATGTCCGAACATTCGTGATGAGTTCATTTTGCGTTAATTGATAAACGGCAGATGGAATTGATATCAAACCACCGGAAGTATCAACCGGAATTGACCTATTTCCAATTCTTAGCGAATACGATAAAAAATGTCTTCGGCAATGTCATTTTTGTTGGTATCCCATAATTTACGCGGGTTTGAAGGCGATATGTCAAACTGATTATCGCGAAAAGTGTGCAACCTTAATTTGCATTCGAAGTAGCTATCGCATCGTCCATCGTTTGATTTCAGTGACTATCATGTTCCATCAATTGTAATTTCTGGCTTCCTTCTCAAAAAGTTGCCCACACTGAACCATTCACACTACGCAGTGACTCAAATGAATTTTAACCGCGTACATTAACCTATAGCAACCGAAGGTAGAAGTGTTTTTTCGGTTGGATAGTGTAAATTCGTCCTAATGCATTAGTTGAGAACACACCTAGATGTCCATTTACTGGTTGGCCTTGCTTTCTGCGCAACTATTTCTTCGACGATGCATTCCATGTATAATATCAAGGTATTTCCGAATACAGCAATGTTCTCGCAAACGGATCACTGACGAAAGTTGAGAAAAAACTCCTAAATGTTAATTTTGTTGCTGGCGGTGTTTCCACTGGCTGGTTCTCTGGGTTGAAATACAATGTTTGGGCATTCTCCAAATTAACTGCGAGCCGCACAACAGTCGGAAAACGTTCATGAATTGCAAAAGTAAATATCCTACAAAGCTCGATTTCGATATTCACTCTTCTAAATTGAATGCTGAATGTTCTGCCATTGTCGTCCGGTGGGCGACACCGATAGAGTGGATATCCATTATTTCCAGTTTGTGTTTCCGAAAGAAAAGCACGTGAATCGTGTTTCGTGCATTTATTGTCAGACATACAAACCGAAGTGGGATTGTGGTGTCCGCAAGGTCCATGAACTATATTGGTTTTCACCACTTCGTATAATAGTGGATCTTTCTCTGCATCAGGAATTTCCGCAGAAATGATTTCATCAATTTGATCTGCTGGAACCACCGTCCACCATCAAAAGAAGAACAGAGTACATCTAGCATCTAACATCACCATATATACGTTGCTTCAAGATAAAGTCCATCAAACATCGTAACTGTTGTTTGAAAAGTCGTGTTGTGACATCGTGATGATCGCTTGCTGATTGACCGCGATCCATAATTCCGCACGTACTATATGTCATCGCATTATGGGAGTACTCGGTCATGTGCTATGGGCTGCCAATGTATGTTGATGCCAAAAAGAACGCCGAGCGATATTAGAGCGACCTTTCTGTGGCATCCTAACAAGTTTCAATCTGTAATTGATCACTTTGTGTGAAACACACATAAAGTTTTCACTGAATAATTTTCAATAATTTTTTTTTCAATAGCCGGAATAAAGAAAGCAAACGACAAATTTGAATGATCCAAACAATTAAAAACCAAAATAAAAAATTAAAAAAAAAATGTGTATGAAAAAAAGTTAATTTTTGGAATTGTCCATTTTTCCTCACGAAAATCATACGGCTTTTTTATTTTTAAACCTTCCCCGATCCACAGCGAACAACCTCTGAAAATTTCATTAAGATTGGTTCAGCCGTTCTCGATCATTAGCGTTACTAAAAAAACAATCATTCATTCGTTTGTATGGGAAAAATAAAAGAGTTGTTTTTAGGGGTTTTCTGGCAATTATTGGCCCAGGCGTTGTTGAGTTATGCGCTTAGCAACACATTTTGCGATTCATTTTTATATATAAGATATCTATTCAAAAAAGAAAAGACGTGTGTGCGAGACTTACATTGGATGACGAAAAATTAAGGAAATCGGGAAAGAAATGAACGCAAGTTATTTTGTTATTTATAATTGTTTATATTGTTTATATTGTTAATAATAAATAATTATATTTATAAAGGAGAAATATGTCGCCGTAGATGGCTAGCACTTCGGACCGATACGGGAGGGAAGTGCGAAAAGCTAACGCCCCCTCAGGCAGCAGAATGGAATTTTTTAAACAATGGCATTTGTTAGATTCTACGAGTATGATGTTCTTGAAGCCACATATTGTACCACGACCGTAAGTTTTAGTATATTAATTGAATGTACATACTTGTATATATTTAGTTACATTTGTAATAAAAACTTAAATTTACAGGGTTAGATGTTCGCAAAATATTTGTGAAACCGTGACTCCAGTGCCACCCGCTGTCGCTGTTCAGGGTGAATCGCAATCACCAGCTCAATTGCTGGCACGAGGACATGCGCACGAGGTGCAAGTGGCATTACCATTATGGCCCTTGTCGGTATTAAGCCCCATATCAGCATCGCTGCCGTCACCATCGCCTCCTTTCTCAACTCTTTTCATGGCAACCTCGCTGCCTTCGCCGTCCTGCTTTACGCAAGTGTCCATACAAAAGGGTAGAAAAAGGGGGTCATCTACTAGGTAGGTTGACCAAAAAATGATCGAAGCCATTGAGTTGTTTAAAAATAGATGGCCATCCATCCAGGAAACCCAACCACAACAAACCGCGAACCCGGCCATACAGTCCTTCAGAAATTTGATGATTTCCATTTCAAGCGAGTGTGAAGAGAAACAATCCAGGGCAATGCACAAAATGATGCAAGCTGCATTTGAAGTGCAACAGGAGCCGTAGTAGTTCATAAGTAGATGTAAAATTAGATTTAATGGAGTTATGAATTAGTTATTTTTAAATTATTACTTTAGTTTTATTTATATGTTTTTGTTTTCAAAAAATTAAATAAATGAATTCATGAAGTAAAAATATGGTAATTATTTCTAATAAGGTTAAACATATGGTCCTCCTGTAATACCGTCTAAATTGTTCTGGAATGGTACAGATCCTTCATTGATAAAATAGTTAGCAAGTCTTTCCCGTAAGTTAAACGCATTTGAAGGACTTCTACGCACCGAAGTTCGCATTGGTCGTAAAGGGTTATTATAATTTTCGCGACGCCAATCACCGACATGAACGATCTACATAGTTCTCCGGACAATACCAAAGATTGCAATCGTTTAACATTATAAAATTGTGTAAGGCTATGCAAGCCAACAAAATTTTCTGGATTACATTCCATCGTTGTTTTCAAAATTCTCCACCGAGCAGTCAATATACTAAAGGAATTTTTTATGACTCTACGAGCGCATGGCAATCGATAATTGAAATTAGATTTGCTCCGGGAAACGGGCGCATTAAATCACTTCGTAATGGGAATGCAGCATCTCCAACGAAAAAGTAACGAAAAGGTTCCGGTGACACGTCAGACGGTGGCACAGGTGGTGGCAAAGGCAGAGTGTTTTGTATTGATGCATTATCAAATGGAGTAAGTTGAAAGATTCCTGTATTAATAATAACATTATACTCGAATGTTAAACAATTTAATAGACAGTACCTCCGTCACTTTGACTTCCTAGTGCCAATACTAACTGCTGTAAACGTATATTCGCATCACATACAGCCATCAAAAGGATGCTAAACAAATTTTTTAATTGTAGAACATCGAATTGGAATTGGGCGGGCGCTTAATAGCAACGTGCTTACATCAATTGCACCGACACAATTCAGAATGTTCCACATATTATAAAAATCTTTTGTGATGTCTTCGTATTCAGACTATGTTGTCTCGCTTAAATAAACTGGGGAAAGTAACCAGATTACATCACACGTCTCTAATCTGATTTCGGGTACTGTTGCCTTTCCTAATTTATACTTCCATACAATACTCTGCACTGATACGCCTTGTGACAAATAGCTTACACTTATAATAAAAGTACATACATATGTATATTAATTGGCAATACACTAACAATCACCTTACAGTAATTCACACGAGAGCCTTTCCTCGGGTCCAATCCGCTGCCTTGGCATTTTCAAGGATTTCCATACTAAACTCACGTCTGGCGGCATCATTGTTTGCTAAAAAGTTGTTCTGGTTCCCTGTTCTTCATTACCAGAAAAGTTTTTCACTGGCCCGAAAAGCGCCAGTTTTTATTGATTGGGCGAATTTGATACCTTCTGTTCCCTTTTTTGTTTTTATACTTTTTAATAAAGAGACAATGCGCACAAACTTAAAAATATTTCACTGATATTTTCCACTTCCATATTGCTGCTGGCACAACTTTTAGAATTGTATGAAATCTCAAATGTAAACAGTAGAGAACAGCTGATTTCTACGTTTTTCTTACGGGCTCAACATTTGACACATTTTGCACGCTACGGTCGTCAACTGAGGAAGGGAGGAGCGGAATTCGCTGTTTCTTCTATAAAGTTCGGAGTGTACCCGCACCGACTGGATTCAGTAGAAGGCGATTCTAGCTAACGAATTTTTCGCGCGACGTGTTTCTGTCAGTGGTGCAAGCCGTAAATGCTGCGTTCGTTAGAGCAGAGGTAAGCGATTAAATTCTGTGTGAAACTCGGTAAATCTGCGACAGAGATGTTAGATAGGATCAAGTAGAGTTACCCAGATGTTGCTTTAGCAAGAAGTTATGTGTTTCGGTGGCACCAGGCCTTTTTGGAGAGCCGGAAAGAAGTCGCTGATCAAGACCGTGAAAAAAGAAGAATGAGCAAATCCAAAGTGAAAACGATGCTCATTGTCTTTTTTGACATCAAAGGCATCGTCCACCATGAATTTGTTCCTCCTGGACAAATCGTCTACGGGGAAGTCCGCAAAGGACTCAAACGAAGGGTCGACTCAATCCTATTACTTTCTGGACAAACCCTGTATATCTAGATAATTTTCATCAACAACTGTATCGAATAATTTAAAATGCAGCCATTCGTCCGAAGACAATTGTTAATTAATTTCGTCAACTTTTACATTTGTAACCACTAATAATGTTGCCTGATTATTAAGCCAGTTATGATCCGAACAATCAATTTTTAATGCAGTCATTCGTCCGAAGACAATTGTTAATTAATTTCGTCAACTTTTACATTTGTAACCACTAATAATGTTGCCTGATTATTAAGCCAGTTATGATCCGAACAATCAATTTTTACTTTCTGGAATATACTATTAATTAATCAAGTTTTTTCATCGCAGTGCATTGCGTGTATTTGGTTGTAATTCCATTCTGTCATTGCCGTCCGCTATTTTTTATGGCATATGTTGCGTCTGGTTTGTTATGAATGCTTGTGTGTCCTTCGCCCATAATCGAGCAAAGTAGCCGCAATTCCTTGCGATGCAATTGTCAATGCGATGTTTTTTTGTGATATTAAAAATGTCTTACCAGTTGCAAAAAACCGCCTTGATCAGTAGCAATGATCAGTATAATCAATGTATACGCAAATTGCTAGGGCTATTCAGAATCTGGTGCAAATGGTCTTGCATATTTGCAATTGCAAATGAGCGAGCATATTTTTGCTTTTACACTAACAAAATGTACAGCGATGCACCTGCTACACCCTTGCAAAGAAGCAACACTAAAACACCATTGTATTATTTGCAACACTGGTTTGCAAATTATCAGCTGTTGTCAAAAATAAAAGCAAACAAAGAAAAGAAATGGAGCAAATAGGTTCAAACAAAAAAAGTAAACGTGAAAAACCGAGCAAAAAGTGGAGTGAAAAAGAAATCCAGAGTATACTTTATTTCTTGCAAGAAGCTCCAGAAGTAGAGGTAAGTGATTTAAGTGATTAATTTCAACAATTTATGTAACAATAATTTTAATTTTAATAGGCACCAACTGCTCAAATTTTTTATAAAAAGCTCATTGAGAGCACAAAAATAGACGCAGCGTGGGATTTAATACGGTGGAAAGTGCGGCACCTGAAGGCTCCATACAAAAGAGCAAGCGATTGGCGAATGTCAACAGGAGCAGGCCTTCTTGAGTCTGATGCCGCGACGTCGAGTGTTGAAGGTAAGCGTAATGAATGCGACAAAATTTTGTCTAATGTTTATATTTCAGGCAAAGTGTTGCAGATGTGCCCACACTTTAATCAGCTTAAACATATTTTTCGGAAAAAAGCCACAAGTGAATTACTATTTGAAGTGGTTGATAGTGGCAGTACGTCCATAATGAACGAAAGCGCGGCCAGCCAAATACTGGAAATCACTTTTTCTGATGTCGGCGAAGATCGTAGGCAAATGTTTAAAATGAAAATGGAATGGGAAAAAAAGAAACATGAAAAAGATCACGCTTTGAATGAAAGAAGATTGCAAGCAGAAATTGAAAGAGGTAAAGCTGAAATAATATTCAAGAACCGTGAATTGGACTTAAAAGTCTTAGAATTGGAAAAGGATGAACGATTGAAAAAACTTCAAATTGAAAAGGAGGAACGCTTGCAAAGGTTCGAAATTGAAATGAAATATAAGTATTCCTCTCACCAGTAATTTTTCTGTACTTTATTTATCTCTATTTATTTATCTTAATTTATTTAACTCTGTACTTTATTTATCTTTGTATTTTAAAATATGTAGTTCCAATTACTGTTGAGATGAATACTTATTTCAAAGCGTTATCTTTTTCATGTTTGTCTTGTACTAAATATTTAAATTAAAACAACCATTTATTTTGTACACAATAGTTTAATGCATATATGTATGTATCTTTTTCATGTTTGGCTTATACTAAATGTATAAATATATGTAACTAGCTGACCCCGCATACGTTGTCCTGCGTGAAATTATGTGTTTTGAAATGAAAAGAAAATTGAATTTACGTTGTGTTAAAAATCTTTTATTTTCGATTTTTCTAAATTTTTTTCAATGTAACGCAGTTTGATAAACAACATTTTTTAGTTTCTATTCCGGAGCGTAAATGTACAGAGAAGATAGTTTTCCAGCTCGGGAACACGCCACGTACATATAACTGGCACGCACTCATGCAATCGTAGTTACGATAATTTGGCAAATTTAGCATATACATACATTCGTGATGAGTTCACATTTCGTTGAAGTAAATTGACAAAAGGCAGGTGGAATTGATATCAAACCACTGGAACCGAAATTTGCCTATTTCCAATTCTTATCGAATACGATGTAAAATGTCTTCGGCAATTTTGTAATTTTGTTCGTATTCCAAAATTGACGCGAATTTGAAGGCTGATATGTAGAAATGACCATCGCGAAAAGTGTTTGAACTTCAGTGGCATGCGAAGTGGCTATCGAATCGTCCATCGTTTCCATTGATTATTATGTTCCAGCAATTGTAATTGCTTGCATTCTTCTCAAAAAGTTACACACACTCTACTATTCACAGTGCGCAATGACTCAAATGAAATTGAACCACGTACATTTATCAACAGTAACCGAAGTTATTAGCAATCGTCGTTTTTCGGGTGGATTTCGTCTTACGTGAGGAGGACTTTATTAATTTTATTAAATGAAAAACAAAATATGTATTTTCATAATAGCGTTTATTCCATAGGGTTCCATAATTTCACTTATATTTTTACAAATCGCTATTGAACAACTTGGCATTTTGAAGTAAACACTGAGCTCAACACCACGCGCGCTCTAGAAAGCAACTAATAGCCTCTATACCCTTCACTGCTTCTCTCTATTCTAATGCTTTTTGATAAACTATATTTTTAGTTTTATGTTCTGGCGCATAAATAAATAATGTTGATGGTTTTCCGACACGGGAACAGGCGACATATAATTGGCCATGTGCAAAACATGGATTTTCTACATACACTTAGCGACTGCCCTTGCGATTTATTTATTGACATTGTAAATGCAAGCCGCACTGGAAACTGTAAACGTTTAAAGCTGAATGTTATGTCGTTCGGTATCATAGGGATGCGTGGGATTAAAACATCTTCGCCTTTGTACTTCCCTTTCAAAATTGTGGCTTCGATGACGTTGTTCAATAATTTCTTCACCGCAAGCCGGGTACCATTACACAGGCGGGTTTATGTTCCGTAACATAATAATTACTGATCCGGTTTTTAATTGCAGATTATGAGGTGGTAAGCCGGGCAATTCTAGCGAATTTAAAAATTCTGTTGGACAATTGACAACTTCATCTTCATTATTAATGGAATCAACTGATTTGTAATTCTTCAATTCGGCAGCTATTTTCTCTTGAATATGAAAATTCATTTCATTCACATCAACATTTTTGCGGCCAATATAACACGTTCGCTTAACCAAATGTGATTTACGTAATTTTGAGCAATGTTTGGGAAAACCATCTCCATGAGTTCGGTCTTTGATTCACAAAAGTTACAAAAATTGGTAGGGAATGTAATGTATCCAGATGATGTATCAACAGCAATAATACCATTACCAATATCGAGCAGTTGTTTGGAAAACACTTCTCCAGACTGGTCTTCCTGCAATTCGACTCTCATTTTTATACTTAATTTAATGTGTTTCCATAAAATGGACGACTTCAAACAGGCATTCAGTTCATCAGCTGGCGTTGAGCGTGGAATAACTGGCAATATTTGTCGAAAATCACTTGCCAATAGTATCATTGCATTACCAAACCGGTTTTTGTTATTTCGTAAATCTTGCATCGAGCGATCTAATGCCTCCAAAGATTTTTTATGTGCCATCGTACATTCATCCCAAATGATCAATCTTGCTTGCTGCAGCACTTTGGCCATCGCAGAATTCCTCGAAAGGTTGCAAGTTGGAGTTTCATTAATTTGAAGGTTTAACCGCAGCTTGAAAGCTGAATGAGCTGTTCGACCGCCTTCCAACAACGTAGCTGCAATACCTGATGAAGCTAGGGCTAGTGCAATTCTATTTTGCGACCAAATTGTTGCCAAAATCAATGATAACAAAAAAGTTTTCCCAGTTCCACCGGGAGCATCTAAAAAATAAAATCCGCCAGTTCCATCGTTCACTACTTTCATGAGCGTATCGTGAGCATATTTTTGTTGCTGATTTAAAAGGGGAACTGTTCTATCAACCATTTCTCGTAATGTTTCGGAATCGCGTCTCAATTCTTGATCAAATGAGTCGAACATTGGGCGATTGGGTCCTATCATTCCTATTTGTATTAATACTTTGTTGGTAAGCATCAAGGAATCAATTAAAATTAATGCTTCATTGTGAATTTCTTCGTTCATTTGCAAATTTGCATTCGATGTTCTAAGACGCATCTGATGCAATATATCTTCCGCCATATGATCTTTGTATTTATGCCATAAATCAGTCGGTGCTGATGGGAAGCATGTAGACAAAATTATAGAAAATAATGTTCGTATTTGTTTAGTATTTGACGAAATCACAGCATCTTCGAGAGTCTGATCCCAATGAGTGTCATTCTCTAACAATCCCAATTGTTGACAGGCTTCTCTGTATGTGTCACACAATACACTATTAACAGTTCGCAGATGTTGGAATGATGTTGGACCACGAACATTGACTAACAACAAACGCAAATAAAAACACTCGTCTTGACTGGGATGGACTGCATAAAGACGGCCTAGTGCATCGGTGGAAAATACTTGTGGGTAATCTGAAACTGGCTGTCCTCGTTTTCGTCGTTGAACTTTTTTGGATGATTGATTCCAGGTATAATAAGAACGGCATTTCGGAGTAAAGTAGCGTTCTGGTTAATGTTGTCGATGGTGGCCTGTCAACTCGTTGTAATACGTTTGCATCTGTAAAATACACCCGTTGACCATTTTCCAAATGTACGGCCAAGTGAACAACAGTGCCCGCAAGGTCCATGCACCATATTGGTTTTCCTCACTTCGTAGAATAATGGATCTTTCTCTGCATGAGGAATTTCCGCAGAAATGATTTCATCAATTTGATCTGGTGTAACCACCACCCACCATTCAAAGAAGAATGTGTGCGTACGGCAAACCTCTTTTTTGCATCTCAACAGACTACATCCAGCATCTGACTGCATCATACTTGTATATATGTATGTACATACGTTACTTCAAGATAAAGTCCATCAAACATCGTAGCTGTTGTTTGAAAAGTCTTGCTGTATTATCGTGATGATCGCTTGCTGATTGACAGCGATCCATAATTCCACACATATGTCATCGCATCCTGGGAGTTTCATGTAGTTCATGTATCTTGGGCTGCCATACGTTGATGGCAAAAAGAACGCCGACCGATATTAGCGCGATGTCTTCGTTGCTTCGTAACAAATTTCAATCTGTAATTGATCACTTCGTTTGAAACACACATACAGTTTTCACTGAATAATTTTCAATAATTTTTCTTTTAAATAGCCGGAATAAAAAAAGCAAGCGACCGAAATTGAACGATTCAAATAATTTACAAATCAAAATATTGAAAAACAAAACAAAAAAGAATTGTAAGAAAAGTCGCTTTTTGGAAATTTCCAAATTTTCGACTTTTCCTTATGAAAAGTATATGGTTTTTTTTATATCTAACCCTTTCCAGATCCGCAGCGAACAACTTCTGATTTTATGAAGATTGGTTCCGCCGTTCTCGAGCGTTAGCGTTACTAACAAACAAACAATAATTTTTACTTACATATGTATGTACATATGTATGTATGTATATACAAAATAAAACGTTTGTATGGGAAAAAGAAAAGGGCTGTTTTCAGGGGTTTTCCGGAAACTTTTGTAATTTTTTCTTACATAAGAACCTTCTCCTAATAATAACAAATACAGCAAAAAAAAAATCAGCCAAATCGGTTCAGCCATTCACGCGTGATGCCGTGACAACGAAAACGGTTTCATTTTTATATATAAGATTATAATTATTATATATGTAATTAAAAATTGAAAAATGAATTAAAATACATTTAAGAAAACATTAATGCGTATATGGCTTGTCTTTTAGTTTCTCCAACATTGTTGGGTATATGCTCATCAGGCTCAATAGAATCTTCGGTAGTAGTTGATGGATCTGAACCATCGTCGAACGAAGTGGAATCGTTATTAATTAAAATGTTGTGGAGAATACAGCAGACAAGAAACCAATCGCAGCATAATTTATGTTTTTTTTTTTGTTAGATAAACGCATCCTTAGCTGCTTAAGGCTTCCAAATCTTTCTTTTAAAAGCCCAAAACAATGCTCTACTCTAACACGGTATTTACTGTGCCGTAAATTAAATGCAATTCGGACATTTCTATCCAACTGTCTTGCGTTGCTTCTGTAAGGGGTTATTAACGTTGCAGATAAAGGGTATGCCGAGTCCCCAGCAATCCATTGCTGTGAAGAAAAATACTGATCATTTTGTTAAAAGAGTGAGCTATTTCGATATATACGAGCATCATGCCAGCTCCCAGGGTGACCAACCACAACATGTCGAATTACTCGTTTATAGTCACAAACTATTTGTGCTTTTATTGAATATATGTGATTTCTGGAGAAGTATGATGTATGGTCTTCAATTGGCGATTCTGCTAATTTAATCTCTCGATTCCATCAATATTTCCAATACAAAACGGTAAATCATCAAAAGTATCCGATACTATTTTCGATCGTTCAACCTGATCGGGCGAATATATATACTTAGATTGGTGACGCAAGAACACTCTAAAGATTCTTTTTGTTATTATCGATATAGTTTCGCCATCTCCCACTCCAAAAATTGTCGCTATTTTTCTATATGCTGCGCTTTCTCCCGACGAACCCAATCGAAACAGTGTGATTGCTAATTGCAATTCGACAGAAAATTGCTTACATGAGTGCGCTTTGTTGAATTCCTCATCGTTTTTTATTAAATCAACTAGCATATTATATTGGTCTCTATCTACTCTTAACATTTGGCGGAATCGGTCTTCGTCCAGTGTTGTCAAAATATTATTGCGCCAAATGTCTGACTTAGGTATTGTGCTATAAACTCCTCGCCGACATTCCATAATAACAGATATATTGTCAGCCAATTCATCTAACACTGCATCCACTGCGTCATCATCACTTTCGATTTCTAGAAGAAAATTGTTATTAACTGAAATTCTGCATAAAAATATTTCTTACCTTCAATGTCCATAATTTCTTCAGCAGCTTCATCAATTAAAGCGTCAGTTAATTTTTCTTTAAAACTTTTTTTCGGCGTAATTTCCAATTTGTGTGACAATTTTGTTTACAAACAATATTTTTCTTCACCGATCAGCTGTGAATTAATGGTATTTGCAAGGGTTGCACAGAAATCACAAAAGAGACGTTCACTGTTGATGGGAAATATATGCAATTGCATAATTTTGCAAACTCAGATGCACCAGATTCTGAATTGCCCTGCTGTACTTTTTCAGTACCTATGTGTTATTATAATTTTTTTTAGTAAAAAAATATTTAAATGATTTTTACAAACATGAATTTAGAACAAATACTTATGATTTGAAATACAATTTTTGTATTTAAGAATTGTGTTGAATTTGAACATTGCAAAACTTGTAAGTTTTCTCGGCACTCACCTTGTAATCGTAGAAATGAAAACGCGCAAAGAAAGTGGAAACTAAAAAGGCCCGGAGAAACGGAAACGATTTCATGTGTGCGAGTTCGTATCGAAATCATAAAGGGTGAAGGGGCTCCGTCCGTCGGTACCTTTTGCCATTTTTTTGCAGGGTGCCCTCATGTATGTTGTATAATATTAGTGTTGTGGTGGTATTTGTGTGCTCGTAATGTGGTGTATGTGCCGTGTGTGGCAGGAACTACAAAACTGCAAGTACAGATCACTACAGCCAAACTCCACTATAAATATGAGTCACAACATACATATGTCGTCTTTTTTACTTAGACGATAGAATGTTAAATCGCAGATAGTTAATAATAAAGAACTCTCTCTACTGAAACCAAAAATATATTTTTTATGTAACTTATTTAAATACAAAGTTTAATTGGCGCCCGAGCAGGGACCCAAAAATATAAGGATTCAAATAAAAATCCTTACAGTTGAAAAGGTTCTAGAAAAGGTCCTTAAAAACATTAAATTCTTCTGAAAAAAATAAAATAAAGAAAATAAAAGTGAAAGTGAAAAGCGAATAAAAATGACGGAAAGTGTAGAAATAAATGCTCTTAAAACAATAATGCTACACCTTCCACAAAAAATTTCCGCAGATTAACAATCCCATTTCCGAACCACCAAGCCCGGAGCATCTGTGCAGATATACACATCCAGATGAAGTTGATTTCAGCATATTAAAATCTTTGACTACGTTTACCGGTGTCTACAATGAATATAGGAACTGGAGAAAGGTGGCCATGACGCTAATGGAAAGCAGTAAACAGTTCCAGGGTCATAACATATATGCCCAAGCACTAATTATGGGGAGAGGTAAAATTTCTGGACAAGCTGCCCAAATATTAATCAACCACAACACGAAACAAAACTTCCGTGACATAATTGATCGGCTAGACGACTTATATGCACACAAATTACCCATATACGTCCTGGAAGAGGACAAAAGCCCTTTATAATGAAGCCCAAAACAAAAATCCAAATACAAAACTAAAGAGATGGAAAAACTGAATAGAGGAATAAGGTGCAAAAATTAAATACAGACCTGGATACGAAAATATTGTAGCGGACGCACTATCACGTCAAATAAATATGACTTCAGCAGAAAGCTCGGATTACAGAAAATTCAAACAGGTTAACACACCCTTTACCCACTTTAAACAACAAATAGAAATAATCACGAATAACGAAAACAGACTAATAACCATCACACCATTTCCAAAACACGAAAGATACACTATTCACTTAAAACAAAAGAATATTTGATAAAGAACCAAAAAAAGATTATGAAACCAACAATAATGACTGCCTTCCATGGCAAACTAAACGAAATCAAACAAACAATAATAAACAAAATACTATTAATACACACTTCGAAACTATGCTAAGTCAAGTAAACCATGATACGCTAAAGCAACAAACAATCCTGCAAGAAGTCCATAGGGAACTACTAGACTTAACGACAACAATAAATTTTGCAAAAAATAAAAACTTTTACTCAGCAGCAATAAATTTAGGTGAACTTAACAAAATAATAAACAAAGAACAAACTGACATACAGATGTACCTATTATAGATCTGCTAGCCTGAACCCGTAGCTTAACTCGCATTGAAGTTGGCAATGAAATGATGACTGTGTTGCGTTGTTGTCAAGGTTATTGTTATGCACGGTAATGATAAAATCGAATAGTTCAATTGGCAATCTTCCTTTGTTTATGAACTTCGTAGATCTCTTATGGTAGTAGTCTGGTAGCTTATGCCTGTTTTCAAGACTCCTTTGGAGGGTGGTTTTTTTATAGGAAAATAAAAATGAATTATCTTGAATATTTAGAGTGCTTTTATTTACATATTGAAAATATAAAAAAAATATATTTGAAAAAACTTTATTAATATTATTATTGTCACTCGAAGTTGGAACCTCAAAAAATGCACGTGCGTGGCCCGGTTAATTTTGGCTCTTGATGTTATATGAAATCAAATATTCTTGATTATTCTTAATCTATAGATATGTCATTCTGTTCGGAACTACCGAAGTCAAATTTCAAGGGTAATTAACAAAATGGAGGACTTTGGAAAAAGTTCCTTTATTTCAGCAAAGGAAGGGTTGTAAAATTAAAAATTAGGGGTGAAAAAATTCTCGTTAGTACCGACGAGAACAATAAATATGTAGAACAGCCTGTTAAAATTTGATAGCAATCAGTTCAGTAGAAAAAAATTTAGGACCCGGGCCGACCAGAAAAACAATGTTTTGAGAAAAACGCGTTTAAAGTTCAACAACTCCGAGCGAGAGAAGACTCCGAGGCGCTCTAAGGAACTCGTTATAACTCCCGAAATATTTCGAATTTCTGTCTGAAATTTTCACAGCATATACTCAAGACATTGTACTTTTAAATTCCCGATTTTTTTAACCCAAATTACCAGACTACTATCTTTAAGAATATTACATTCATAAATACTTATAATGTAAATACATTTTCACAAATATATTATCACAGGAAAGAAAGAATACGTAAAATATGGCTGACTTCGAAAACGTCAATTGCTTTGCTTACGAACAAAGTTTGAAGTTCGATAAAGCATTCGCAGTATTTATTGCATTACATCATGGCTAAATGAGTAGCGACGTCGCATCACATCTGCATCAATTCATCACACCGGATCGACTATTCACCTCATTACGCGAGCGAACACCACACATTAACACACATACACGCACATGCACCCAAACGCAGTCTAATTAGAACAAAAGGAATAGAGAAAGCAGCTCGCGCACCTTTCGTTGATACGACGTCGAGCACGCAGCATCGCTTATCGCAGCATCCCGGTTCCCGTTCGCTACCCGCATCTATATTTTTATAAAGTTTTCACTTAATATTAAATTAATTTTCATAATAACTTTCATCATTGTGTATATATATATAATATATATTTAACGGTTTTAAAACTTCTGTTTAGTAAATTGAAATTCATTTTATAATAATACCCTTAAGTGAATTTGAAGGAAATAAAAAGTTTATAATGATTTTCGCAATTTAGTGGATTTTTCCTTATAACAATAATTGTGAGTGGCCGATAAGGTGAGTTTAATGTACATGGTTCTTCGAGCCATAAAGAAAGGCACTGTGGCTAAATAAAGTCAAAAAAAAAATAAATAAAAAATTAAGATTGCGATAAAATAAAATAAAAATTTCAACTGTGAAAAAGTGCAGTAATAAAAACCAAAAAGGTAATAATAAGTGACAAAACTAAATAAAAAACACAAACAACAAAGAGCATATGTGCCAAACCGGTTTTGGATACAGCAAGTGCAGTGACTAAAAAATAAAATATAGTTCATCTATACACACATATATACAAGTACTGTGGTACAAAAAGTGCATATATATGAAAAAACAAAAAAAGATAAAATAAAGTGCTGTGCAAAAAGCATACGTACACATATATAAATACAAAAAAAACGAACATAAATTGCTACTAGGCCACCACATATAAAACAAAACAAATATGTGTAATAAAAATGTAATGATCATTTTGTTTGGTGAAAACATAAATAAATAAAATAAAGAAACAAAATTTTACAAGATTCATAAGAGTTATCCAGTGCGATTAGTGCACACATATAAAACAACAAAGAAAAAAAAACTAACTAAACTAACATTTTAAGAATACGGTGCTGAAAAAAAAATTTAATTATAATAAATATAAATATTAAAAATTCATAAAAACCATAAATCGGGCGCGCTCTAACTATAAAAATACCAATAATTATAAAACAAATCGGGCGCGGTCTAACAAAAAAAAATAGCAAAATTATAACATAAATCGGGCGCGATATAATAAGAAAAAAAAAAAAAACCACATAACAACGAACGCATACCTACATGCATACATACTCTACAAAGGAGGAAACGGGAGCAAGAGGACACTAAACAAAGGAGGAAATTAGGAAAGGAACATTAAACACAGGAGGAAATAGGAGAACACTAAACACAGGCGGAAACCGAAAGCGGATAATATTCCCAAAATTATACAAATATATGTACTGTATTCTCCCAAAACCCCCTTGAGGCGAGACAAAGTAAATCGTTTCCATTTTTTATGCACATATGTAAATATGTATGATATCATACGGTTTTATCAAATATAAAACCTATGTAACTATATAATCCGTTTGATCAATTTCTAAACGGGAACAAAATACAGTTGAAAAAATATATCATCCATATCTATATATATAAAAATAAGTCCGTATATGTACGTGGCCGAACTAATCATAAACGCGTCGTGCGATTTCAACCAAACTTACACGCTACGTAGGCAGTGGCTCATATATGGTTTATATGAAGTTTGGTTGAAATCCGATAACGCATGTGTGTGCGATGCGTATGTGAAGTGAGTGTGTTTTTGCCGCAGGCGTTTTTTGTACTGCATACAGCATTCATTAGTATTGAATACGAGTACATTTTGGTCGTTTGTGTATTGGAGACCATTGCACGGAGTGATGCAAATAGCAATTTGTTATCATTTCTCTTTTCTCTTTGGACGTCATTGGTGATTGATCTTATCGTAATCGATTTTTGAAAATATTAATTTCTTCGCATTTTTTGGTGAGTATTTTGATAAAAATAAATTAATTTTCGTTCTAATCATCGTTTTAATTTGAATATTTTGTTAAACAAAATTAAAAAAAAAAATAATGATTACTGAGATAAAAATCGATTGTTTTGCTAAACAAGTGTTCTGATTGTTACAAACGACATAATCACAAGTTTGATATTTTGTGAAAAAATTAAAAAATTGAGTGAATTTTTTTTGTTTAATGTCCGATCAGTGAGCTAGATCAGCAGATTTTCGTGTCTTTTCGTCACTTTTTGGAGCTTTTCGAGTGCAGACGATCTCGAACGTTTCATTTTCGCTTCCGAACGGTAAGACAAAAATTATTTCGATTTTTTGGCCAATTTTTAATTGAATTTTGACACATTTTCAGCTTTTCGAGTCCAGAATTTGCTGGATTTCATTAATTTATTACTGAAGTTCTTTATTATCTTTAGTTTAGTTTCTTCTAAAAATGCCACGAAGAGCAAGAGCTGACATTGGACGTCGGTCGCGTAGAACGCAAAATAGATCAAACGAAAGGGAAAATCAATCGCAAGAGAACAAGAGATTGCAAATACAAGGGAACGTGTTGCAAGATCGGTTTCAGATCGTAGGCCGACAAGTATTAATCAAAATTTTCGAAGGCGTGCCGCACAAATCTACGTTAATGTTGTTTGTTGTTGTTGGTGCTAGATTTAGATATAATCACGCAATTGATTACAGTTTGCATAAGTTTGTGGTTATGCACATAGAATTATGATGCGACCAAATCAGGAAAATCATATTTTGAAATGTTGGAGACTCTTTCATCAATATGTCGTAGACATGTATGCAAAGATAGAAACAGAGCGTTTGAACTTTATTCAATTCAATCAACGGAAGTTGCGATCAGAAGAGTATTTACATCTCCGCCAAGCAATCAATAATGATGGAAATGTTGACAATGTTGGACAAGTTGTTATTTTACCAGCAAGTTACACAGGCAGTCCAAGGCACATGCATGAATATGCACAAGATGCTATTTGAAATGTTCGTTTGTATGGTCGGCCAGATTTGTTTATTACATTTACATGTAATCCACAATGGGACGAAATCAAGCAATATTTATCTGTAGGGCAATCTTCTACAGACCGTCATGACATAACTGGACGAGTATTTAGACAGAAGCTGAAGTCATTGATAGATTTTATTGTTTAACATCAAGTTTTCGGCGAAGTTCGATGTTGGATGTATTCGGTGGAATGGCAAAAGATAGGATTACCGCCTGCCCATATTTTGGTATGGCTAGTCAACAAAATAACAAGCGATCAAATAAATGACATCATCTCAGCAGAAATTCCTGATCAGGATGCAGGTTTATTTGATGTTGTTACAAAAAGTATGATTCATAGACCATGTGGTGTTCTAAATATTAATTGGCCATGTATGAAAGTTGGGAAATGCACGAAGCGGTATCCCAGAGATTTGATTCCCGAGACAATTAATGGAAAAGATGGTTACCCATTGTATCGCCGACGCTCAACGGATGATAATGGCAAATCAATAAATCTACGAGTCAATAATCTAGATGCTAATTTGCTAAAACATTGCTTTATTCACAAGTACCAATATATTACACTTGGAATGCATCTGGAAAGAAATGGAACAGACGTAAGCAAGGAAGACCAGTTCAAGGTTATGCTGGCATTTTTGAAAGTGATGCCATTGGACGTCTCTACACAGTGCATCCCAGTCATGCTGAATGTTTTTATTTGCATCTATTATTGATTTATGTTCGTGGGCCTACATCCTTTTTGAGTTTGAAAAGAGGTAACGGGGTCACACATTTCGTCAAGCATGTCAGGAATTGCATTTACTGGAAAATGATAATCACTGGGATGTGACACTTAGGGATGCATCAGCAATAGGTTCTCCTCATGAAATACGAACAATATTTGCTATTATTATTGCAACATGTTTTCCATCTGATGCACTGCAATTATGGGAAAATTTTAAGGATTTTATGACTGAAGATATTTTGCATCGAATGCGCCGAATTGCAGGAAATAACTATTTAATGATTACACTTGAAATGTTTAATGAGGCATTGATTATCATTGAAGATATTTGTTTGGTAATTGCAAATAAAGCAATGACACAATTGGGTTTGGTAGCTCCAAATTGACCAATGCATGATACATTCAATCAAGAAATAAACCGTGAAAAACAATATGATTTGAATGAGTTGACCACATTTATAAACTTGAATTTGCGTAAATTGAATCCAGAACAGAGACACACATGTGATACCATAATGGAATCAGTACGAAACGAAACTGGAGGAATGTTTTTTTTTAGACGCTCCAGGAGGAACTGGCAAAACATTTCTGATTTCCTTGCTATTAGCGACTATAAGATCACAGAGTAATATAGCATTGGCACTTGCATCATCTGGAATAGCAGCGACGTTATTAGATGGTGGTCGGACAGCCCATTCTGCACTTAAATTACCACTGAATATGAATGTAAATGAAAATCCCACCTGTAATGTTTTCAAAAATTCGGGAATGGGCAAAGTCTGCAACAATGCAAATTAAAAGTGTGGGATGAATGTACAATGGCCCATAAGAAATCAGTGGAAGCGTTAGACAGGACATTGCAAGACTTGCGTAATAATGATCAACAGACATTTGGTGGCGCTTTGATTCTGTTGGCTGGTGATTTTCGTCAGACTTTGCCTGTGATTCCCCGTTCAACACCAGCAGATGAATTAAAAGCATGTTTAAAGTCATCTTATTTATGGAGACATGTAAAAATACTCAATTTGACTACAAATGTGCGAGTACAAATTCAAAACGATCCATCGGCCGACACATTTTCAAGGCAACTGTTGGCAATAGGCAATGGTCAACTTGCTGGTGATCGTGAAACTGGCTTAATCACTTTACCAGATTACTTTTGTAATATTGCACCAACAAAAGAAGAATTGGTGTCAAGTGTTTTTCCAAATATTGCAGAAAATTATCGCAATCATAATTGGTTGGCTGAAAGAGCTATACTGGCCGCTAAAAATAAAGACGTTGGTCAAACGAATGCAGACATTTTAACCCATGTTCCTGGCGAGGTTGTAACATATCAATCAGTTGGCACGGTTACGAATCAAGACGACGCTGTTAATTATCCGACAGAATTTTTGAATTCCTTAGATTTACCCGGATTTCCACCTCATCGTTTACAATTGAAAGTGGGTGTTCCCATTATTATGCTTCGAAATATAAATCAATCACGATTATGCAATGGGACAAGATTAGCGGTTAAAAAGGTCATGAACAATTTTATCGAAGCAACAATTTTAAAGGGGAAGTTTAAAGGTGAAGATGTATTGATTCCACGCATTCCAATGATTCCATCAGATTTACCTTTTGAATTCAAAAGACTGCAGTTTCCAGTACGTCTTGCATTTGCTATTACAATAAATAAAGCGCAAGGGCAATCGTTGGAATTCTGTGGAATTGATTTAGAATATCCTTGCTTTTCACACGGCCAGTTATATGTTTCGTGCTCACGTGTTGGCAAGCCTTCAGTTCTCTTTATCTACACAACAACTCATGGCAAAACCAAAAATGTTTCTACGAAAGAGCTCTAAGATAGTTTAAGTGATACATACTCTAAGATTGTAAGAAACTATAATTAAAAGTTGAATAATAGGGAACAAAACCATCTTTATTAAAAACAAGTGTGTTTCTTTTCTTATTTTGTTTTGCCGTGCGAAGCAGGCACCGGGCCCGCTAGTATTTTTATAAATAACTACAAAAGGAAATCATTTACTGCCTTCTAAGCTTACCCTTGTGTATACAAACACACCCACTACAACAAAAAACAAACAAATTATATTCAAGTATTTACTTGCAAATCTTCCCAGCAATACCTCTTCTGTTTCTTCAAGTAGTAAGCAGGATTGCATAAAATAGGTAAGCAAAAGGCATAAAAAGCAAAATTTCCAATGCGAGAATAAATACAGACATACATATTTACATATGCACTTACCCAAAGCATAAATGCAACAAACATAAATTTGTACTTACAAACACATACAAACAAATTAATATTAATATATATTAACATTAATATATTGAAGCACATAAGTACTTGCTAATCCGCAAGTGCAGAGGCTAATGACCTGCACTTTGTTCATTTTCTTTTCTCGCTAAATTCTAATCGCGCAAACATAAGTACATATACATAAATATATATGATATACATACTGTATACATATATTCGTTATTCTTTTAGCCTACGCTACATACCCTGATTTAGGAGGTGCATATATCCAAAACATAAAAAAAAAAATATATATATAATCAATCCAAACTTATTAGAAGCTGCGAGCTTAATTATAAACAAGAAGAGGTGCGGAATTTTAACAAAAAATTAATAAATAATAAAATCTTATTAACGATAAATATATTAGTACATACTTATATAGTACGTACTCTAAGCCCGTATAGGCAAATATTATTTAACAATATCTCCTGGTTCTTTGTATTACAAAAACAAGCGGGATTAAATACCAACCAATTTAGCATATCATATGCTCGTCAATACGCACATAGCGTCCACATATGTATATGTATAAAGGTTTTTGACCTCGTATACCGTCTATACGAGTGCTTATATACAAGGACATACGGATAAATCCGTAATTAAAATATATAAAAATAAATATAAAATCGCAACTATATAAATACAATAGTGCGGTTAACAAAAACGATTAACGCGTATTTTAGTAAATTTACGGGAATAACAACTCTTATTTACTTAAAATAGTTTTCGGTTTTCGGTATTTATCAGATATATCTCATCAAATTTTAATTCTAAATTCTTATTTATTCTAAATGAGCACAGATTCAAAAGAATCTAAATCAGGTCAGTTGCTTACCATTCCAAAAATGGCTGACGACGATAAACAAAGCACACCTGCAGAAGCTACACGCTCTAAGCACGGTACAAAGCAAAAGAGATCAAAAGATCATATAATATCGAAATTTATCACTGAAAGTGATAGCTTTATAAGATATTGCACACGGTTTCAAGCTTCCCCTATTACTGACATTACGGAATCAGTTTTAAATATGAAATTAGAAAGTGTTAACAACCTATGGGCACGCCTTCTGGCAGCGTACGATACAGTACTAGATTCTGACGACGCAGAACTCCCAGAAAACACAAAAGCTTCGGCGACAGCCAAGTGTGATAACTGCCGAGATCAGTACGAGTTGACAAAGGGAATGATAACGGAAACATATGTGGAGGGCATTTTATCAGGTAGCCACAGTATACCAATAGTGCGAATCATTATCTCAAGTGATCAAAGCACTAAATTCAGCAGGTTTTCCCCTAAAGAAAATAACATCAAATCATCCCGAAATAATCAAAGATATAAAAAAGGAAGACTTATTAGATACTGACTTCCTTAAATTCAAAAAGGCTAGTACAACAAAAACACTAGGAATTCAATGGAATGCGATAACAGAACAATTCTCATATACAATTGAGTCAATATCTGCAATGTCCGCCATTACAAAACGACAAATCCATTCCTCGGTGGCAAAACTTTTCGACCCCGCAGGATGGCTTTCGCCAATAATGATTCAAGCTAAAGTTCTCATTCAAGAATTGTGGCAAGATGGCACTGAATAGGTTGAACAGAACAAAATGGATTCAATTTGCTAACAACCTACATACTATATCAGAAATTCGAATCCCTCGATGGGTAAATTTCACCCCTAACATTAACGCAGAATTACACGGTTTCTGTGATGCCTCTGAAAAGGCTTATTGCGCAACAGTCTACATACGCACTCAGTATGATAGCAAAATAACTTCACATCTTTTGGTAGCCAAAGCCAAAGTTGCACCTTTGAAGACACTAAGCCTGCCACGGCTTGAACTAAATGGTGCTCTTCTGTTGGCAAAATTAATTTCAATAGGTCAAACCCATCTCAAATTAAACGATCACAAAATGTATCTCTGGTAACACTCAGAAATAGTTCTAGCATGGTTGGAAAAACCACCCTATACTTGGAAGACATATGTATCGAATCGCATATCTCAAATCTTAGACTTAGTTGGCTCAGCAAAATGGCAACATGTTGCAAGTGCAGATAACCCAGCGGATCTTGGGACAAGAAGTTGCAAGCCACTTCACCTCACCAGCACTACACTCTGGTGGAACGGTCCTACATGGCTAACAGAATCACAAGAATTCTGTCCAAAGTCTCCTACTCGGAATATCAGACCTCCGGAAAGTCGGAAAATAGAAAATTTTCATATCACTCCAGAAGAAGATGATTCTCCAAAGATTTTCATCATTTCCTCGAGCACTAAGGGTAGTCGCTTATATGCACAAATTCATTCCTAAACTTAAACAAAGGGCGAAAAGAATATCAAACGACTCTTACATACAACTAACATATTCCGACTTGCAACATGGCAAGGTCAGTCTAATCTTGTATACACAAACTCGCTACTTCAGCAAAGAGAAATCAAAGTTGCTTGAAAGGCGACCTCTCGAAAAGGGAAGCTCACTTTTCGTGTTAAACCCATTCCTGGACGCTAAGGGATTACTACGGGCAAATGGAAGACTAGCCAACTCCAGCCTTAGTTACAATGAACGACATCCCATCATTATCCCAGAGAAATCCCGTTTAACCTACTTATTTCTAATATATCTCCACCAGCTTACACTGCATGGTGAGCATCGCTTGATGCAACAAATGGTCCGACAAGAGTTCTATATACCGCGACTAAAGCCACAAATTAAAAGAACAATTTTCCTGTGTAAACAGTGTACTATGTACAAGCACAAGATGCGTACGCAGATCATGGCAGCCCTACCACCTGAACGCTGCAACTATGCTTTACCCTTTACCATCACTGGGGTTGATTTTGCTGGACCTTTCCAGATAAAGGCCTCAATGCCAAGGTCTTCCTCATTTAGAAAAGGGTATGTGGCTGTCTTTGTATGTTTTACAACAAAGGCAGTACACCTCGAGCTATGTTCGGATCTGACTACTGCGGCTTTTCTTGCAGCATTTGCCCGCTTTGTCGGACGACGCGGATTTGCTTTAAAAATTATGAGCGACAATGGAAAAAACTTTGTCGGAGCTCAAAGAGCCAGGGAAAAAGAGTTTTTACAATTCATGAAAGGAGTATCCCCCGAAATTGTCAAAAAATATGCACCCCAAGGGATCGATTGGCAATTCATACCTGAGCCAGGCGTGGAGTCGCTATCCTTATTGAACAGATGGGAGCGAATTAAAATCCTACATCATGATTTCAGCCGCCGATGGAAAGAAGACTACATAAAGGACCTTCACAAGAGATGCCGGTGGAAAACTCAAGAAAAGGCACCAAAGCTTGGAGACTGCGTCCTTATACAAGATGATTGTCTCCCGCATGGCGACTCGGCCGCATAAAACAACTTCATTACGGCTCCGACGTTCATGTTCGAGTAGTTGATCTCCGCACTCAAACCGGAACGCTAACCGCCGAAGATAAAGAAACGTAAAACCGAAACCGCAATAATAAATCAATAAATCGATAAAACATATAAACCGCTTACCAAATCGAAACCTCGAATAACATAAATGACACAAAGCTTAACATAAATGTCTGATAAAAAAATGACATCCTATTCATGCCACATATCGTGGCACAAAAGTCCATATTATTGTTAATTTCACACAATACATTTCTAATATCATCATTTCTCTCTATGGACGTGGATATGGCATTATCGTCAACGCCAACCATGCGTTCGGCAGTTTCCGTCCCTCGCTCTGAAGCTGCCCCAATAGCAGCACCCCGGACCAACCCTGCACCGGCAGCGTCTCGAACTACGACAGGCTCCACCGCGACAACGGCTCCGCGTCAAAGCACGCCAGCATTACCAGCGGATCTGCAACTAATTCGTTGTCCACTATGCCGCCGCCCTCATCGGCTATCGCACTGCGGTATCTTCAAAAGCATGCCGCCGATGCAACGCCAGCAGGTGGCACAGGCGCATGGGTATTGCCTGAATTGTCTGGCAACTTCCCACGCAACTCAGGAGTGCCCATCTCCTAATCGTTGCCAAATCTGTGTGCGAGCACATCATACGCTGCTGTACCGCACTACCAGACGCGACTCCGGGCGCCCACCGGCTTCTCGCACCAGTGGTAACATCAGGCGTTCTCAAAGGACTCCTGTGACGGCATACCGCCGGCGCGGACCCTCTGCAGCAGAATCCCGTCCTTGGCGCCAAAACCGGGCAACATCAATACGACGCCATCAGCTTAGGCCGCAATCCCGCCGGTCAACAGGTCTCAGCAGCGTTGTAGCAACGCTACAGCAGCTACAGCGGCTTCTAGGCTAAATACTCGCCTAGAGGGGCCGGGATGGCTAAATGAGTAGCGACGTCGCATCACATCTGCATCAATTCATCACACCGGATCGACTATTCACCTCATCACGCGAGCGAACACCACACATTAACACACATACACGCACATGCACCCAAACGCAGTCTAATTAGAACAAAAGGAATAGAGAAAGCAGCTCGCGCACCTTTCGTTAATACGACGTCGAGCACGCAGCATCGCTTATCGCAGCATCTCGGTTCCCGTTCGCTACCCGCATCTATATTTTTATAAAGTTTTCACTTAATATTAAACTAATTTTCATAATAACTTTCATCATTGAGTATATATATATAATATATATTTAACGGTTTTAAAACTACTGTTTAGTAAATTGAAATTCATTTTATAATAATACCCTTAAGTGAATTTGAAAGGAAATAAAAAGTTTATAACGATCTTCGAAATTTAGTGGATGTATTTTTGGAAAATTCTAACTACCCCTAACCCCTTAAGCTGAAAGTAAAGTAGTGAGGTTCTTTTTCGTATGGCTTCTTCTCTTAAAAAACTTGTGGACACTAGAGATGAGCGATATTGCGATTTTTAAATCACTGTGATTTCAGTGATTGCTATTTTTAAATCACTGTGATTTTATATTCAGCCCTATTCTGCATTTCTACTCGAATCGAAATTTTTTCAGTTAGGCAACTTTGGTATTCTGCGTTTCGATTAGTTTCGATCAATCTTCGAAATTTCCGATTTTATGTATTCTACATTACGATCGTAGTTCCGTTTTTGTAAGTTGAACTTTTGTTGGCGTAGAGCGGTCATATTTTGGTTTTAGTGTACTTTTAAAATATAATTTTCCCAAAAATGTAAGTAAAATTTGTTGTTGATAGTTTAAAAGTCACCAACATGATTTATTGAAGTTTTTTGTGCTTTAATATATAAAGGGTGATTTTTTAAGAGCTTGAGAACTTTTTTTAAAAAAAAAACGCATAAAATTTGCAAAATCTCATCGGTTCTTTATTTGAAACGTTAGATTGGTTCATGACATTTACTTTTTGAAGATAATTTCATTTAAATGTTGACCGCGGCTGCGTCTTAGGTGGTCCATTCGGAAAGTCCAATTTTGGGCTACTTTTTCGAGCATTTCGGCCGGAATAGCCCGAATTTCTTCGGAAATGTTGTCTTCCAAAGCTGGAATAGTTGCTGGCTTATTTCTGTAGACTTTAGACTTGACGTAGCCCCACAAAAAATAGTCTAAAGGCGTTAAATCGCATGATCTTGGTGGCCAACTTACGGGTCCATTTCTTGAGATGAATTGTTGTCCGAAGTTTTCCCTCAAAATAGCCATAGAATCGCGAGCTGTGTGGCATGTAGCGCCATCTTGTTGAAACCACATGTCAACCAAGTTCAGTTCTTCCATTTTTGGCAACAAAAAGTTTGTTAGCATCGAACGATAGCGATCGCCATTCACCGTAACGTTGCGTCCAACAGCATCTTTGAAAAAATACGGTCCAATGATTCCACCAGCGTACAAACCACACCAAACAGTGCATTTTTCGGGATGCATGGGCAGTTCTTGAACGGCTTCTGGTTGCTCTTCACCCCAAATGCGGCAATTTTGCTTATTTACGTAGCCATTCAACCAGAAATGAGCCTCATCGCTGAACAAAATTAAAGCGCGAAACACATTTCGAACCGAACACTGATTTTGGTAATAAAATTCAATGATTTGCAAGCGTTGCTCGTTAGTAAGTCTATTCATGATGAAATGTCAAAGCATACTGAGCATCTTTCTCTTTGACACCATGTCTGAAATCCCACGTGATCTGTCAAATACTAATGCATGAAAATCCTAACCTCAAAAAAATCACCCGTTATATGCTTGATATATTTGTAGGTCAAAAACAACAACACCAGAGCAGTATGAAAAATTGGCTGATATAATGGCAACCAAAAGAGATGTTGCGCAAGGCTTCCAACAGCGACCGAAGGAAGAAGTGAAGGAGTTTTGGGAGGAGATTGCAAATGACCTAAATGCACTTGGTCCACCTTCAAAAGACTCCAGTACATGGAGAAAGGTATTGTACTACTGAAAATACATTTTTTAAATACTTCAAACGTTTTGTTACAGGTGTGGATTGACTGGAAGTGCTATATAAAACGCAAGCTGTCTGCAAATAAAAAGGAAATAATGAGCACTGGTGGAGGTCAATGTCGGTTGCAACCTATAAGCCCACTTGAGGAGAAGGTTATAGCTTTGACAGGGTTGGAAACTTGTACAAGTGGAATAAGAGGTGCGCGGGCTTATGGCGATAGTGCGCAGGTACAAGACGTTGCCCAAACTTCCGAAATGGACATTTCCGCATGTTCGGAGGATCGAAATGAAATTCCTTCATGCAGCAGAGTTAGCAACCAGCGCAGAGAAAGAAGAACTGATAAGGAGAGCGCTTCTTCATTACTAAAAGAACAAATAGCTCTCCAAAAAGAATTCTACGAGGACACCAAAAACCATAATGAAGCTGCAGTTAATAAAATGGAAGAAGTGGTGACATATTTACGTCGCATGAATCGTTCTTTAGAATGTATGGCGGACACCGCAGTGAAGCAACTACAAGAACAGAAACGACACAATAAAATGAAGGAAGAATTGCTAAGGGAAAAAGTGGAAATAAAGATGCGGATGCTAAAGTTAGATCCAAATTATAAATCTGATTCGGAGTAATTTAGTAAATAACCTAAATTTTGTACCTGAACTTTTTTTTTAGTTTTTTGTTATAATTATCTTAAGAAAGAAGCTGTGAACTGAACTGCTGTGAATGAACTGAATTCAATTTATTATCTTTAAGTAACAAGTTGTGAAATGCACTGAATGCAAATTATTTTTTAATATACGAATAGTACATATGTATACATACAATTTTGAATTTAATAAAGGTGTTTTTATTATTGTACTCGTTTCTCAAATTTATTAAAAAGTAGCGAGTATGTTGTCTCGAATACGATTTGCTATGGAAGTATAATCGGGGTCACTGCTTTGCTCTTCTTCCTCCTCCTCCTGACGGCTTTCAAAATTAAATTCATTTGCGTTCAAATCTCCCACTTTGTAGTAAATGCAAATGTTGTGGAGAGCAGAGGCAACGTTTATTATTTGACTGACTTTTTGTGGTGAGTAATGTAGTTCTCGAGCACCCAACAAGCATCGGAAACGGTTCTTCAATACCCCAATCGTCCGCTCTACTATATTCCTTGTTGTGGAGTGCCGCATGTTGTAATTACTTTGCGGGCTGCCTTGACTTACAGATCGATATGGAGTCATTAGCCAAGGCTGCAATGGATACCCCGCATCACCTGTTAATAAAGCGAATAACTATTCAAAACTTACTTTAACAAACGTATATAAATAAATACCTAACAGCCACGCGTTTCTTTCACCTTCCCGATATCGCCGTTCCATATGCGATCTCAGCTTGCTTAAGCCCCATACATGCGAGTCGTGATTGCACCCAGGATACCTGGCATCAATGCTTTTTATACGCATTCTGTTATCGCACACCTGAAAAGCAAAATTAAATTGATAAAATGAATTTTGAATTATGGCATTGATGCGATGAACATTATTCTCACCACCATAGCATTGATGCTATAAAAACCTTTTCTATTATAATATAGAAACCCCTCTTCAGATGGCTTCACTATTTTTATGTGCGTACCATCAACACACATAATGACTCCTGGGAAACTAGCCTTCACATAAAAC